>NC_142797.1:50790299-51094062 GCF_049724085.1 Artemia sp. Qi Xiang Cuo | reverse complement strand
TAACAAGCTAAACCTAAAATCCCCTGCGTAACTAAAATCTGAATTACCCGCTCTTCTTCGTGACGTAAAACATTCATAACCAGCGGCGTAAATTCACAAAAATTTGTGGGGGGGGGGATTTTTAGCTATGTACGGGGGGATTTTAGCTATGTAAGGTGGGGGGCTAATTTGTAACTTTTTTCAATGAAAACACCTAAAACAGTTGCACCTCCTGAATCCCTCGCTTTTCACACAAAATTTTTTGGTACTTTAAAAAACTTGTTAATCCAGTCAAAATGCTCTTGCGTTTCAGAATTCGTTGTTAAGGAGTTGGAAAAATATTGAGAATTTTGCGTAAAGAGCGGGGTATTGAGGAGGGGACAGGCTGTTTTTAGAAATTCCCATAATTTTATTTTCGCAACCAACTTTTACTATTAAGGCTAATCGAAATAATAGTTACCAATCCTGGATCAGCTACAATTGGCAATTAATTTCTCACAAAGAAGATTTTCTTTCAAAGATAAGTTTTTATATTTTTGGCTACTATGGACCGTGGCTCGTTCTTTATTAGGTTGCAGTTATCGCTGTAATTATTATGTTGGACGGTATTTAAGAGCAGAATAAAGACAAGAGATTAGCAATTAATAAAAGTTATCATAAAATATGATAACAGAATCATAGATAAACAAAAAAAAAAGAAGAATAAAAACAAGGGAGAGAGGGAGAGAGAGAGAGAGAGAGAGAGAGAGAGAGAGAGAGAGAGAGAGAGAGAGAGAGAGAGAGAGAGAGAGAGAGAGATAGAGAGAAAGAAATAAATAGAGGGAATGAAATCGTGAATTTAAGTGATTTTACTGTCTGAATTTATCAATTTTCGGGCATTTGAATTTACGGAGAGCAACTGCGTTACGAAATGAGCAATATTTGTGACGGTTGAAATCTCAAACCCCCCTATAAGCAAGAAAAAAACCCCATACATCAGGTTTAAGAGCCCAAGCTGCTACCAATGTAAACTGAGGGCTAGTGCTCCGTCCAAGCAGTATTTGGCTATTGTATCTGCAGCTTATTGTTTGATTATATGGAGACGCTAATGCTTAATCTCCATGCAATACCAGACCCTCCGGCAGCTAAGATTGAATTCTGGTCCAGTATTACAATACAGAGATCCTTCCTACTATGTCACCACAGGGCTATTTAGCTATTATATTCTCTTCTTCTTATTGTTTGGATTGGTATGGATACGCTTCCGCATAATCTCATCTCCGGGATTGAATTTTGAGCCTTTAATTGGATCCCGCAGCTTCAACTCCACTTCCCGTATTATCAAGCAGAGATCAAACCCGTTGCTGCATTACAGGACAATATTCAGCTATCATCTGTTCAAATACAAAATTCTTTATCATTGTAAAACCATATGTATGTGCCTGTATACCCAGGGGTGCCACCGGTGACACTTTAGTGTAACTTTTGACACTTTTTTTAGTGGCACTTTTCGGCACACCTGACCCGCTTTGGACACTTTTTAGAAAAAGTGGCACTTTTTTTGCAAGTAGCACTATTTTACAAAAAAAGAATTTTTTCAGACAAAAAACCGGTAGGAAAACTGTTAATGTAGATATGCATCGATATCCTTTTTCTGTCAGTTAAGATTCTTATCTTAACTCCGCGCGAGGCAACATTGGATGCAAGAATCTTTCTGTGCGGTGAAAAACGTAAACGTGTTTGTCTCTATCTGTGTGTGAGAAATTTTTCTATTCTTGTTCTTATCACTGATAAGCGAAGATCACCCAGTGATCTTCGGTACGTGGTGGAGAACCTTCAATTGTTTTCAGTTGTTTAGTTCAACTATTTTGTGTTGTTGCAATAATCTGTAGGCTCATAGACGATAAGCCAGTCAAGTGGTTTGCAATTCTTGAGTGGGTCCCAATACAATTTTTATGTTTTATTAGTTGAGGGTTGGCTACAATTCAAAGAAGAAAAGAGCAAGAAAAGCTAAGAGTGTATTTTAGCGCCACTATGTTAATAGCTGTTACTATGTTAACCAGTCACTGGGCCAGTGACTGCTTAACTTTACGCGTCTTTTCATCGATTTCTGTGACTGGAGCTCTCGAAGCCCAGTGACTGAAAAGCTCACTGGCGAAATCACACAACGACTCAGCAACGCAAAAACATCCACTAAGCTGACTGGTATCCCACAAGAATATGTAGTGACCTCTTCAGTGACTGGGCCAGTGACGAAAAAATGCGCTCTAACATTTCCGTTCATATTTTTCATATTATTTTTCTTTGAACTCTTGGCAAGGGACAAATGTCATACATAACCATCATACTAAAAACAAAATTGATACCAAAACTTCTATTATCTTAAATCCTATGCAATCTTTAGTAAAATCACAACCTAATTTCACTTTTTTTTCTTACTTAAATTTATGTTAAATCATTACATAAATTGAATTTGGGCACCCTTCATCATTTTAGTTATTTCATTCCCACTAATTTTGATTGTAAATGTGCTTTCACGCTGACACTCTAAATGCTTGTTTTTTAATATGAAGGTACTTTCATATTTTTGATTAAAATCCTTGTTGACTGTTCCTATGTCTTAGTCCCATGAGACATCATACAGAAAAACTAATCGGAAGGGGCGAGAGTTTTCGTAAAACTCATTCTATTCTGGTTATGATAAACAGATTAGATGATATAGCTGTCTTATTGTTTTTCCACTAGTTTTTGCCAAATAAATTATTTGAAAGAGTTAGTGTCTGAACCACTATTAGTTGTGTTTATCATAGGGTCATCAATTTCTACGATATATGTTCGTGGCATTCTCTTCAGCATTTTCGGAGAAAAGAAAAGTTTCAAGCACCTTAATGCACTGTAATAATCCAGATAGTCCTTTTTATGGAAAAACTGGATGAAAAACTCTCAATGTAGACGAGTATTGCTGTCCCTTTTTTCCGTTTTCTCAAAAGAAAAAAAAATGAAGGTTTTTCCTCTTTTCTTTTTCCGCTCCCTTTTCACACAATGACCAAAGACTGCTCAGAAAAAAAGAGAAGAAAGAACTCTGTGGGACGAGTTCCTATTTTATACAGTAAGCACCATTTGTGTTTTAGCGGGTTTTCAGAAGGGGGGCTGGAAAGTTGACAAGAGTGGAAGTGCTGCGCAAAGCCGGAAATCAGCACCAACTAAGTAAAATCAAAATTTCTTTTTTATAGTTGATAGATGGCATTAGATCTGAGATTTCAGGTTGGCGAATTTAAAGATACGGGAAACCACGGGGGGGGGGGTGATCCCAAGCGGATTGGCCAATATTTTCAGTTTGAAAAATTTGTTGATAGTAGCGCGAGTAACGCGAAGCGTTGCGAGCGGCAAATTTTTGGGAAATGACACTTTTTATACAAAATTGACACTATTTTGCCACCCAAAGTAGCACCAAAAAAGCCGGCTGAGTGGCAACCCTGTGTGTACCCCGCAAAAAAAAAGAAAAAAAAGGCCAAGCCATTCAAGATAGAAGCTTGAGTTATCGCGCAAACAGTCGTGGAATCATGTACCAGACGTACCAGAATAGGCTTTCAGATACCAGCCGAACTTGGTGGGAAGTAAGAACAATTAACCTAGTTATGTTTTATAGAGACTTGTACTTGATGCGATTCTTTTGAAAAAAAAGAAGGATAAAGATCTTCCTGAGCCATTGCGGGTGCATAGGGCGTCAAATCCACGTTTCAGTTGCTGGGTGTTTTTTGCAGGGACAAGTAGCAAGATTTCACCCAACCCTGCTACGGGGGGACCGACCACGGACCCTTTATTGCCATGCAGAGCATCAATATACTGTGCTACAACAAGGTCGATTGGAAGATAGGGGCCCTTCTGTCATCAGGAATTTTCCAAAAAGGATAGTTAGACCTTGAAGAAGTTTAGTGTGAAGTGGGGCCTAATTTAATAGTTATGATATTTAGAGATCAGAATCAAATTCACTTATTTTAGGGAACAGAAAAGCTAGGAGCTCTAAATTTACTTCAAAAGAGGTTAGGAAAGGGGGTTATACTATCTCGGCCAAACCTAGTAAAAAAAAGATTGACTGGTGTTTTGTGGACTTTAAAGGGGTTCATATTCATTTTGACCCCCTGTAGAGGGATCGTAAATGAGGAAGAAGCCCTCATACATAGAATAAGTTCGGTTCTTTCTAATTTTTAGTGTTGCTCCTTGCTTTCAGTTGAAAAAACTTGTTTTTTTCATTTAATTTCCAACCTTTTTCAAAAAATGCCTGGAAACCCACTTCCCGTCTCCCCCCCCCCCACGAGTAAAGATTTCCATGGAAAATTTACACCTGAACCCTTAATCTCGACAAAAATTCACCCCGTAAAAAATTCCCCCACAGAAAATTTTTTCTCCAAGATTCCTCAGTAACAAATACTATATGTGAACCATAAGAAAATTTTGTAACTTTCTTCTACAAAAAAGCATAATGTTTGGACCTTTGAACTGTGCTAAATCAAATGGACATCTAAAAAGATTGATCAGATGTCATTGGGTAAAAAGGGGGCGTGGGGAGGTTGCCCTCCAATCTTTTTGATTACTCGAAAATAGCACATGAACTTTTGATTTGAGCTCTCTTTCGATCATTTAGGGCCATTGGTTCGGTTTGCGATGACCCCTGAAAAAAAACACACACAAATAAATATGCATCCGTGATCGATTCTTCTGGCAAAAAAGTACAAAATTCCACATTTTTGTAGATAGGAGATTGAGCCCTGTACAGTAGAGTTGTCTGATATGCTGAACCCGGTGGTGTGATTTTCATCAGGATCCCTTGACTTTTGGTGGGGGGGTGTTTCTCCTTTTTTCGAAAATCAGAAAAATTTTCTAAGGCTTGTAACTTTTGTTGGGTAATATGAAACTTAAGGAATTTCATATATTTGGAATCAGTATAAAAAGCAAATTCTTCGAATATATCCATTCTTATCAAGTTCCGATTTGTAGAATTCTGGTTACTATTCGGCCGAGTCACTCCTTACTTACAGTTCATTACGGCGAACTGTTTGATAAATCGGTACTTACCTGTTATAAGGACCACACTATTGTTCTTTATCTGTTTGAAATCGATTTCTCTGTCTACATTCGGAGATAATTAGCTTAGTCTCAATGAGATAAAGTACTATGTAGGTATATTATAATTAAATTTTTAATATATAGAGTTCCTTACATGGGCACCCATTGACTGAATTTTAGGGGGGGGCTTACCTGGTCTAATCAGCATTTCCAGTGCTGTATAATTAAAATCTCAAGACAAAATATCATGGGCAGCGCGATAGCGCTGCCTAAGTGAAGAGCGATATGGGTACAATATATTGTTTTTTTTAGACCAGGAAACTTCTTATAGAAAGAAATGTCATATGAACTTTAAAAGAGCTGACGGAGGGCAGCCAGCTCCCCCTCCCCCCGTCAATCACTTCCCCAAACATATCCAATCAAAATTTTGAGATAGCCATTTTGTTCAGTGTAGTTTTAAGGTCCGAAAATTATGACTTTGAGAATGACCCCCCCCCCACGAACCTCAGAGCACGAGTTGTAAGTCGCACCCTGTGGGCATATAAGGTTTTTATAGGAAGGGGGCTCATTTTATTGGTCATCATAAGTTCTACTGGCCTTTTGAAACAGTCGAAAGTGATTGGAGGTCATCCAGCCCCCTCCCCAGACACCAATCATTTCCCAAAATACATTCAATCATAATTTTTGAGATAGCCATTTTGTTCAGTGTAGTTGAAAGGTCCAGAAGTTATATCTTTGTGGATAACTCACACCCACATAGCCCTCAGGTCAAGGGTTGTAAGTTACGCCCTGGGGACATATAAGGTTTTTATAGAAATAGTGTTCGTATAAACTTCAAAGAGGGCTCATTGGATTGGTAATCAGAAGTAATAGTGCTCTTTTTAAGAGTCAAAATGATCAGAAGGCAAATAGACCCCCCCCAACACACACGTCGTATTTTCCAGTAACGCACCTGATAGAAAATTTTAAGATGGCCATTTGTTGTCGTAGAAACTTCGAAAAGGGCTCAGTCGGTTGGTAATTGGAAGGCCCAGTACCTTCTTTAATAGTCAAAAGTGATTGGAGGGCAACCACCCCCCACGCCCATCATTTCCCCAAAACACTTCCAGTCAAGGTAGTTATTTCTATCTGGAGATAGTTATTTTGTTTGACGTGGTTTAAAAATCCAGAAATTATGTCTTTGAGGATGAGAGCCCCCTCTTGGTCCTCAGGGCAAGGGTTTTAAGATATACCCCGAGGGCATTTAAGGTTTTTATGGAAACGAGAGTCGTATACACTTCGGAAGGGGTTCATTGGATTGGAAATCGGACGTTGAAGAGCCATTTTTAAGAGTCAAATTTATCGGAGGGCAGCTATACCCCCCCCCAAGTTATATTTCCCATAATGCATCCAATAGAAATTTTAAGATAGCCATTTGTTCCAAAATAGTCCAAAGATGTCATAACATGGCCTTTGGGGTTGACAAAACCCCCCAAAATATGGGGGTATGGGTTTAAAGTTATTCCCTGGGGGGAAGTAAGGTTTTTGTTAAGAGGTGGTCTTGTGAACTTTAGAGCAGGCTGATTTAATTGGAAATGCACACTTCTGGTTTCATTTTAAGAGTCAAGCGTGATGGAGCAAAAATAGCCCCCCTCCCTCTCCCTGATATCCTATTTTACCGGAACACAGTCGATCAGGAGTGTGAGACCGCCACTTAGTCGATAGTCCAAAGAGAACTCAACATACTCGTCAGTAATCAAACATAAGCAATATTGATGTGGACATAACACTAAATCAGAACAAACTATGAGCATTTGAACTTTCAAAAAGGTGACAAAGCAATATCCTGAGAAAAATTTATTTTATTAAGTTAGATCTTTAAGAGTAAGTTGTGGGGGATTTTGAACTAGCCAGAAAGCACGGAGTTCCGACAAAAAGCTTTTTTTACCTTCGTCGACTTCCGTGCTGCGTTCGGCTCAGTGGACCGAGAAGCTCTTTGGCGGATTCTAGAATCGACAGGCCTCCCTGAGAAATACTGCAGACTCTTCATAGCTCTACACGATGGTACAGAGAGATGTGTTCAAGTCAACAGCCGGCACAGCCCGTTCTTCCCAATCACAACAGGAGTGCGTCAATGATGTGCAGTGGCCCCAAAGATTTCAATGTCATCATAGACTACGTTACGACAAGGAATACTTCATGTCTCAGCTTTGGACTCAAGTTTGGAGATCGTGTCATTACAGATGCTGATTTTGCCGATGACTTGGCCATTCTGGTGGACTCCATGGAGCAGTTGCTCGAAGCGCTTCGAATCCTACGAGAAGAGGCTGCAAAAGTAGGACTGCAGATAAACTGGACTAAAACGAAAATTATGGCCATAGACCCATCCTCCCCTGCTGCCAATCCTTCAGTTAGCCTGGATAGCACCACTAGCATCGAAGTTGTCCAAAGGTTCACCTACCTGGGCTCCATAACTTCTTCAGATGGCTCGCTTCTTTCTGAACAAGCGAGAATATCCAAAGCGTCTTCTGCCATGGGCAGACTGAATCGTCACCTCTGGCGAAAACCAAACATCAGTCGCACAACGAAGTTGCGGATTTTCAACGCCACCGTTGGCACTGCGATGCTTTATGAAGCTGACACGTGGCAAACATTAGCCGCAACCCTCAAGGCAATTTATGTCTTTCAGTCGAACAGCCTGAGGAAGATCGAAGGTCTACGATGGTTCGACTTCGTCAGCAATGAGAAGCTGCTGCAGCTCACCAAGCAGTCTCAGTTTTCGACCCAAGCAGCTGAGCGAACACTACGATGGTTCGGACACCTACTTCGAATGCCTCTACACATACCTGCGAAGGCGATCCATGACTTCGACCCTGTCAAAGCCGGTTGGAAGCGACCTTACGGCCGACCGAAGAAACGATGGTCTGACAGCTTGTCCGAGTTTCTGACGATGGCAAATATCAGGTTGAGCGATGTGCAAACGCTTGCCATGGACCGAAGTGGATGGAGGAGGCAGACGCCACTCTCTACGCCAAGCAGCGCTCGACAGGAGACATAAGTCAAGTAAGTCAAGAAAGCACTATGTGTATACTTTTAGTACTACAACAACAGTTACTGTAACTAATGACGCTTAGAGCATTAAGGTGAAACTTCTAGGAAGTGTTTAGGGGGCGTTCCAATTAAACGAAAAAACTGTATTAATGCAGGTTTTCAGAAAGGTATATAAGCAATATCATAGACAGAACCACTCTATAATAGCTAGAAATATCACTGAAACATTTAAAGGAGCTAATTCGATTCAAAATTAAAAGTTCTAGAGTCCTTTCTAAGAGTAAAAAGAGATTGGAGGGAAATCAGCCCGTCTCTTAAGCCGATTTATTTCCCAAACATATCTAATCAAAATTTTGAGACAACTATTTTGTTCAGCATAGTAAAACGATCCAGCAACTATGTTTAATGGAATATTGGGCATGTCAAACCCCACGATTATGCCAAACTATGGATTCGTATAGATAAAAACAAAAAATATAAAATATTTTTTTTTCATGAAAATGACTTTGTCAATAAAAAACGAACGGAAATTCATCTAAAAAAACCTTTTTTCAGAAAACAAGCTTTTGAAAGAAAAGTAAAGAGCTCCATTAAACCAAAAATGGGCAGAAACGAAGTCATCATCCAAGCGTAAAACTACCACAAAACACTATCAATAAATAAATGAAACTCAAAATGAACAGTCATTAGAATAAATAACCGAGTCAAACTCTAACATTTGAAACGAGCAAAACTTAACATTTGTAGGGCTGATAACTCCCCATGCCTTCTCAAGACCAGAACATAATTTGCGCTTTACTGAAAACAAAATATGTATAATTTTTTTCACTTTTTTTTACTTAAATAATTAAAAAACTTTTTTTCCTCACTTTTTTTTTACCCATTTTTTGTTTTAAGGAATAAATATCAGTATACATAAATTCAACTGACATTCCCCGGTAATTTTATTTTTTTTTTTCAGTAAAGCCTAAGTTATGTTCTGGTCTTAAGAAAGCATGGGGGTTGTCAGCCCTAGTAATGTTAATTTTTCCTCGTTTTCAGTTTGACTCGGCAATTTATTATAATTTCTGTTTGTTTTGAGTTTCACTTAATTGTTGATAGTGATTTGTGGTAGTTTTATGCTTGTAAGATTATTTGACTTTATTTTTGCCCATTATTGGCTTATTAGAGCTCTTTACTATTTTTTGAAAACTTATTTCGTAGAAAGTTTTTTAAATTAATACAAATATATGACACTGTCATTCAGCCAGGGGGGCTGGCGCCCCCTTGCCCCCCCCCCCCCCTTATGGGCGCTCATGGTTCCTTAGGTTACGTATTTAATATAATCTGTTCTAGGCGGCCTGCTTTCCATAATTCTCTGTTGTAGTTTACATAATTTGGCTACTAAAGTTTTATACTTCATCATATTTTGGTATATTTCCTTAGGATTAACCTAACTTCACTTTTTGGGTGTGGTCGCTATAACACGTGAGTACCAATAAATCTTGTGAGTATCGCGCTCCAAATCAGCAACGACGATTTAAATTGTTTAAGAAAGTCTCTAGAAACGTTAGCTATCAATTTGTTTTAGCTCTTAGAAATGCAATTATTACCTAGTAATTTTGTCATTACGGAAGAAATACGGTTTAAATGTTAATAAAAGTGTGTAAATTCCTCTTTTTCCCGTTCCTTAGCGCTTTTCAACGAAACTAAAAGGTATTTTCCTAAACTAAAGGAGAGTATTTTCCAAGGAGGGGGTATGTTCCGCAAGGGGTTACGTTTCGTGCAGGGGGGGCATTTTCCAGGGGTTTAAACACCCCACCATTCACTATATTCATTTATGTTATTTTACTGTGTTCGCCGGTAAACGTTTACTGTGTTCGGGGGGGGGGGTTATTCGCAGGGGGGGTATTCGCCGGGGGGGGGTGTATTCTCTGGGGGGGGGGGGGGGTAAACGCCGGTCACCGATTTAAAATTGCCTCGAATTTCAATTTTGAAAATGGAAAGGCTTCGGATTCTTGAAGGCCTTGTCGCTTTCGACAACGATATTTTTAAGTTCAATTTGATCATTAAATCGACCGTACTTTACAAATTTCACTGCAATGACATCACCTGTATACATAGGATACAAAATTGCAGCAGCCACTTTCTTACAGACTGCCTTCCTTTTCATTATACATTGTGTACAGTAGAATTCAAAATCTAGGGCTTAAAAATTATTACAGACAAAAACAATGAAATCATCTTGATCTGGGACTATGATTGGTTCTTGATCGATATGATCACCCCTGGGAAAAAGAGCAACAAAAAACAAATAAACACGCATCCGTGATCTTTCTTCTGGCAAAAATTACAAAATTCCACATTTTTGCACTTAGGAGCTTAAAACCTCTACAGTAGGGTTCTCTGATACGCTGAATCTGATTGTATGATTTTCATTAAGGTTCTGTAATTTTTAGGGGGTGTTTCTCCCCCCTAGAATTCATGGCTCAAAGAATGGTTAGTGGCTGAAGTAAATGATTTAGAAGGTTCTAGGCGATATATATATATATATATATATATATATATATATATATATATATATATATATATATATATATATATATATATATATATATATATATATATATATATATATATATATATATATATATATATATATATATATATATATATATATATATATATATATATATATATATATATATATATATATATATATATTTGTTTGTGGCTTATTCATGTTCTATTCTAGCAAATACTTAAAAGCACCTTGACTGTAAGTTAGCATTGAATAGATGAATACAGACGATCTCCCGATTTGGTCTAGATTTTAGACCTTGTTTAGCCTTTGTAAATATAAGATTTTAGCGAAGAGATAAGATTTCCATAGATAGTGGGCATAGTTGAATACCACATGACAAATTTTTAAATTTAGGCTTGGAAGAATTGCAAAATTGGATTGGTTTACCAGCTTAGAAAAAAAAAATTTCAAACAGTTTTCTCACGAAGATGTAAAGGTTGAACCTGAAACAAGTAGAAACTAGATCTTCAGTACTGATGTTTCATGAAGTGTTACAGCTATTGTTACCTGTGAATAGTAGTTGCAAAGCAAAACAAAATTACAACGTGCAGACTCTAACCCTTTAAAGGTGTCATGAAATTCCTAACTGATAATCCTTACCAAACCTAGTTAAGAGGCAATATCTAGCTTCATAGGCCACACTTATGGGGATGAAAAGACTGCAGCCCCTCCCTCAAAGGGTATGAGAAAGCATGGAAATCCGGATAGCATTACAACAGCAGTTGATTTTTTTTTCCTGGCTAAGTTTCACCCGCTAGTCCAGCAATTAGGCCGGTAAAAAGAGATTTTCACCCGCCAATACACCCACCGCCTTTTCGACAGAGGATGGATGAGCTGATAAACGAAAACAACGCTGAATCTAGATTTTAAAAATGGTGCCAACCACGAGTGTTGTACCAAATGCAAGGAGGAAGAAGGCGAGAGATTTTTCTTCTATTTTTCTTAGTAAATATACAAAAAAGGGGATATGTTTAAGATTTAGTGGGAAGGGGCTCATTTTAATATGTTCAATTGGTTTTAATAAAGGTACAAAAAGAATCCAAAATTTAAGCTCGCTTCCCCCCCCCCTCTCCCCATTGGTCCCCAGAATTTTGAGTTTTATCGAAATTGGCTGGGATTCAACGATGCATTGAGGTAATTGTGCTTATGAAAAGAAATTAGGAACTTTCCCCTTTCTTCTTTTCCCTTTATATAAAGACTAGACCACGAACTCTGAAAATGCATAACTAGGATATGAACTGTGGCTTTTGACTAAGTTTGGTTGAGATCCAACATCCTCTTGCGGTAGATATAACTGTTGACAATAATTTAGTTACTACTCATCCTCTGTAGAGGTCAAAGAGGTTCGAGCACACAAAAATGTGAACAATGATATTATTTGTAATCTTTCATAAGGCTTGGTTGAGATTGAACAGCTTGTTCTGGTAGAGGTTTTGCAAATAAGAGTTTAGGCACCCATACCTCTATAGAAGTCAGATAGTAATCAGACCGCGCAAAGCAACAATATGGAAATTAGTCTCACTTAAATACTTTTGTTGAAATGTGACAACCTGTTTGTAGTAAATGTAGCCTAATATAAGGTAATATTTATTTTTGAAAAATCATTATCACTGGCCCAGATAGGACGAATTCGTGCTTTGGAGCGAATACACACAGGGAAAAAGGAAAGATAATATGATAAAACGATAAAAACACTAAGAAAAACTTTAAAAAAAATTTTCGCGTGCTGACCAATGCTCTGCATAGCACAGATAAAAATCTCCTTATAATCTTCCTTCGTTCGGGAGGGCAATGCGTGGATGGAGTAAAATCTTCCAAAACTTCATGTGTCCCCCCCCCAGATTTCTTCAGGTATCCATTTGGAGCTGGATCGACTCTCGCTGAGCTTACTGAGTCACGCCACATACCTCCATTCTAAACTAAAGAATCCACGACACAAGAACTCAAACCTCTCTCCTTACGGACACAGGATATAAGTAGTAAGCAAGGTACTATTTCTATGGCCCCTCCGTACCAAACAGGTTTTTCTGGTAGGTATTCTATTCTAGAGGTCATTTACAGGTCATTACATCTTTGCCAAGAGATTTACGCAATACCGGTCCTATGGGTAATCCTTCTATGACGTTGATTAAGGACAAGTTTTTCTGACGTAGATTTCTAGTTCATGATATAGGTGGGTATAATCACATTGCCTATTCAAAGGTAGCGTGCAATTGAAACTGTATCAATTATTTTATTCCAGTTTTTCTAAAAACCAGTATTGTCTATAACTTAATTTACATAGGTTAAACTTCCGATGGTTAAGAAAGCGTCACGACTAATTCAAGTATGAGGAATGGGATGCTCTAATTAGAATGGTTTTAAGTTGAAAATTGTGATGTAAAAATAACTCAGTTATTTGCTTGCGTGTATAGGAATTCCCATGTTATTTGCTTGCCTGTATTTTGTGTTAAATAAGTAGTTTTTGTATCTGTTAAAAGAGCTTTAAGGGGTTTGAGAGACTCAGTTGCCTGATTCCGTGTGGTTTTTCTTTACTTAATGCTCGTTAAAAACTAATTTTTTGTTTTAAATAAGTAGTTTTAGTATATTTTAAAAGAGCTTTAAGGGGTTTGAGAGACTTTGTTGCCTGATTCCGTGTGGTTTTTCTTTACTTGGTCACAGAGATGACAAAGAGCCGACACAGAGACGACATTTTTTTTTTTGTTTAGCATTTTCAAAAGAGGGGTAATTAGTGATTGGAAAATTCTTTAATGCTTTTACAATCGGAAGTGTTTGATTAACCTTTGCGAAAAAAAAGAGGTAATGGGATTTGATGTCGTGATTATGTACTATATAATACACAAGTGATGGTTTGGAGAGTATTGTCAATTTAACCAGAAATGATTGAAAAGTGTTTTGAGGGAGATGGGTCGCATGGAGGGTTGAGTTGCATGAGAGTTCAGTTAAAGGGGATACAGTTACACGGAGGTTTAGTTAAATGGGGTCGAGTTGCATGAGGGTTCAGTAGCACGAGAGTTCAGTTGCATGGGGGTTCAGTTGTACAGGGTTTCGGTTATACAGGGGTTCAGTCGGTTATACAGGGGTTCAATTACATGGAGGGTTCAGTTGAACGAGGGGGGGGATTTGCGATTTGGAGGAGATGGGGTTGATAGTGTACTGTATAATACACAAGTGATGTTTTGGAGAGTATTGTCAATTTAAAATAGTTTAGAAATTTAAAAAATAACAAGAAATGGTTTAAAAGTGTTTTGAGTGAGATGGACTGCATGGAGGGTTGAGATGCACGAGAGTTCAGTTAAAGGGGGGGAGGTACAGTTACATGGAGATTTAGTTAAATGGGGATCAAGTTGCATGAGGGTTCAGTAGCACGAGGGTTCAGTTGCATGGGGGTTCAGTTGTACAGGGTTTCGGTTATATAGGGGTTAAGTTGAACGAGGAGGGTTAGTTACATGGGGGGGTTCAGTTGCACGGGGGTTGAGTTAAATGGGGCTCGAGTTCCATGAGAGTAATGCTTTGTCGTGGTTTAGCTTGTCACAGTTACTCTCTTTGGGATGTTTGTGTTTCTTTGGGTTGTGTGTGTCTCTTTGGGCTCTGTTTCTCTTTGGGGTGTTTGAGTCTTTTTGATTTGTTTATGTTTCTTTGGGCTGTTTGAGGCTTTTTGGTCAGTGTTTGTCTCTTTGGGGTGTTTGTGTCTCTTTGGCTTGTTTGTGTTTCTTTGGGCTGTTTGTGTCATTTTGATCTCAGTGTCTTTCTTTTGGATTCACTTTGATTTTAGTTCCATGGGGGGGAGGGATTCAGTTACAGGGGGGTTGAGTTGAAGGGGGCGCGAGTTCCATGAGAGTAATGCTTCTTCGTGGTTTGGATTGTCACTGTTACTCTATGTGGGCTGTTGGTAGTTCTTTGGGTTGTGTGTGTCTCTGTGTGCTCTGCGTGTCTGTGGGGGTGTTTGAGTCTTTTTGATCTGTTTATGTTTCTTTGGGCGGTTTGAGTCTTTTTTGGTCTGTGTTTGTCTCTTTGAGAGGTTTGTGTCTCTTTGGCCTGTTTGTGTTTCTTTGGGCTGTTTATGTCATTTTGATCTCGGTGTCTTTCTTTTGGATGTTTGTGTCCCCTAGGGACCGTGTGGGCTGTTGTGTTTCTTTGGGCTATGTGTGTCTCTTTGGAATGTTTGTGTCATTTTGATCTGTGTGTCTTTCTTTTGGATGTTTTGTGTCTCTTAGGGACCACTTTATAGGGCGGGGGTAAGTATTTAGTTTAAATAATTCTAGGAGGAATTGATGTTTGTGGGTGGTACGGAAAAATGGTACTTGTTAAATATTCGGGTAAACATTCGACTATAAATAAGGCTATTGCGTCTTTCTGAACTTTCTGTTGGAGGTGGGGGTAAGTATTTAGTTTAAATAATTCTTGGAGGAATTGAGTTTTATTTCTTGTGTTTAAATATTGCACCAGATAAATATTCTGACAAACATACGACGAAAAAACGCTTTAATATATCTAAGCTATCGTATTATTCGGATTTTTCTAGGTAGGTGTCAAAAATTATTTTAAAAAATTATAGGATGACGTTATTTTTGTGGATGGGTTTTATAGGAATTGAGAAGTCTCTCAAACCCCTTAAAGCTCTTTTAACAGATACAAAAACTACTTATTTAAAACAAAAACTTCGTTTTTAACGAGCACTAAGTAAAGAAAAACCACACGGAATCAGGCAACAAAGTCTCTCAAACCCCTTAAAGCTCTTTTAACAGATACAAAAACTACTTATTTAACACAAAATATAGGCAAGCAAATAACATTGGAATTCCTATACATGCAAGCAAATAACTGAGTTATTTTTGCGTCACAATTTTTAACTTAAAACCATTCTAATTATAGCATCCCATTCCTCATACTTGAATTAGTCGTGACGCTTTCTTAACCATTGGAAGTTTAACCTACGTAAATTAAGTTATAGACAATACTGGTTTTTAGAAAAACTGGAATAAAATAATTGATACAGTTTCAATTGCACGCTACCTTTGAATAGGCAATGTGATTATACCCACCTATATCATGAACTAGAAATCTACGTCAGAAAAACTTGTCCTTAATCAACGTCATAGAAGGATTACCCATAGGACCGGTATTGCGTAAATCTCTTGGCAAAGATGTAATGACCTGTAAATGACCTCTAGAATAGAATACCTACCAGAAAAACCTGTTTGGTACGGAGGGGCCATAGAAATAGTACCTTGCTTACTACTTATATCCTGTGTCCGTAAGGGAGAGGTTTGAGTTCTTGTGTCGTGGATTCTTTAGTTTAGAATGGAGGTATGTGGCGTGACTCTGTAAGCTCAGCGAGAGTCGATCCAGCTCCAAATGGATACCTGAAGAAATCTGGGGGGGACACATGAAGTTTTGGAAGATTTGACTCCATCCACGCATTGCCCTCCCGAACGAAGGAAGATTATAAGGAGATTTTTATCTGTGCTATGCAGAGCATTGGTCAGCACGCGAAAATTTTTTTTAAAGTTTTTCTTAGTGTTTTTATCGTTTTATCATATTATCTTTTCCTTTTTCCCTTGTGTGTATTCGCTCCAAAGCACGAATTCGTCCTATCTGGGCCAGTGATAATGATTTTTCAAAAATAAATATTACCTTATATTAGGCTACATTTACTACAAACAGGTTGTCACATTTCAACAAAAGTATTTAAGTGAGACTAATTTCCATATTGTTGCTTTGCGCGGTCTGATTACTATCTGACTTCTATAGAGGTATGGGTGCCTAAACTCTTATTTGCAAAACCTCTACCAGAACAAGCTGTTCAATCTCAACCAAGCCTTATGAAAGATTACAAATAATATCATTGTTCACATTTTTGGGTGCTCGAACCTCTTTGACCTCTACAGAGGATGAGTAGTAACTAAATTATTGTCAACAGTTATATCTACCGCAAGAGGATGTTGGATCTCAACCAAACTTAGTCAAAAGCCACAGTTCATATCCTAGTTATGCATTTTCAGAGTTCGTGGTCTAGTCTTTATATAAAGGGAAAAGAAGAAAGGGGAAAGTTCCTAATTTCTTTTCATAAGCACAATTACCTCAATGCATCGTTGAATCCCAGCCAATTTCGATAAAACTCAAAATTCTGGGGACCAATGGGGAGAGGGGGGGGGGGGAGCGAGCTTAAATTTTGGATTCTTTTTGTACCTTTATTAAAAACAATTGAACATATTAAAATTGAGCCCTTCCCACTAAATCTTAAACATATCCCCTTTTTTGTATATTTACTAAGAAAAATAGAAGAAAAATCTCTCGCCTTCTTCCTCCTTGCATTTGGTACAACACTCGTGGTTGGCACCATTTTTAAAATCTAGATTCAGCGTTGTTTTCGTTTATGGACTGCAGCTCATCCATCCTCTGTCGAAAAGGCGGTGGGTGTATTGGCGGGTGAAAATCTCTCTTTACCGGCCTAATTGCTGGACTAGCGGGTGAAACTTAGCCAGGAAAAAAAAAATCAACTGCTGTTGTAATGCTCTCCGGATTTCCATGCTTTCTCATACCCTTTGAGGGAGGGGCTGCAGTCTTGTCATCCCCATAAGTGTGGCCTATGAAGCTAGATATTGCCTCTTAACTAGGTTTGGTAAGGATTATCAGTTAGGAAATTCATGACACCTTTAAAGGGTTAGAGTCTGCACGTTGTAATTTTGTTTTGCTTTGCAAGTACTATTCACAGGTAACAATAGCTGTAACACTTCATGAAACATCAGTACTGAAGATCTAGTTTCTACTTGTTTCAGGTTCAACCTTTGCATCTTCGTGAGAAAACTGTTTGAAATTTTTTTTCTAAGCTGGTAAACCAATCCAATTTTGCAATTCTTCCAAGCCTAAATTTAAAAATTTGTCATGTGGTATTCAACTATGCCCACTATCTATGGAAATCTTATCTCTTCGCTAAAATCTTATATTTACAAAGGCTAAACAAGGTCTAAAATCTAGACCAAATCGGGAGATCGTCTGTATTCATCTATTCAATGCTAACTTACAGTCAAGGTGCTTTTAAGTATTTGCTAGAATAGAACATGAATAAGCCACAAAAAATAAATATATATATATATATATATATATATATATATATATATATATATATATATATATATATATATATATATATATATATATATATATATATATATATATATATATATATATATATATATATATATATATATATATATATATATATATATATATATATATATTTGGGGCTTATTCATGTTCTATTCTAGCAAATACTTAAAAGCACCTTGACTGTAAGTTAGCATTGAATAGATGAATACAGACGATCTCCCGATTTGGTCTAGATTTTAGACCTTGTTTAGCCTTTGTAAATATAAGATTTTAGCGAAGAGATAAGATTTCCATAGATAGTGGGCATAGTTGAATACCACATGACAAATTTTAAATTTAGGCTTGGAAGAATTGCAAAATTGGATTGGTTTACCAGCTTAGAAAAAAAAATTTCAAACAGTTTTCTCACGAAGATGTAAAGGTTGAACCTGAAACAAGTAGAAACTAGATCTTCAGTACTGATGTTTCATGAAGTGTTACAGCTATTGTTACTCAGAATAGTACTTGCAAAGCAAAACAAAATTACAACGTGCAGACTCTAACCCTTTAAAGGTGTCATGAATTTCCTAACTGATAATCCTTACCAAACCTAGTTAAGAGGCAATATCTAGCTTCATAGGCCACACTTATGGGGATGACAAGACTGCAGCCCCTCCCTCAAAGGGTATGAGAAAGCATGGAAATCCGGAGAGCATTACAACAGCAGTTGATTTTTTTTTTCCTGGCTAAGTTTCACCTTGCCAGTCCAGCAATTAGGCCGGTAAAGAGAGATTTTCACCCGCCAATACACCCACCGCCTTTTCGACAGAGGATGGATGAGCTGCAGTCCATAAACGGAAAACAACGCTGAATCTAGATTTTAAAAATGGTGCCAACCACGAGTGTTGTACCAAATGCAAGGAGGAAGAAGGCGAGAGATTTTTCTTCTATTTTTCTTAGTAAATATACAAAAAAGGGGATATGTTTAAGATTTAGTGGGAAGGGGCTCATTTTAATATGTTCAATTGGTTTTAATAAAGGTACAAAAAGAATCCAAAATTTAAGCTCGCTCCCCCCCCCCCCTCTCCCCATTGGTCCCCAGAATTTCTGAGTTTTATCGAAATTGGCTGGGATTCAACGTATGCGATTGAGGTAATTGTGTATGAAAGAAATTAGGAACTTTCCCTTTCTTCTTTTTCCCTTTATATAAAGACTAGACCACGAACTCTGAAAATGCATAACTAGGATATGAACTGTGGCTTTTGACTAAGTTTGGTTGAGATCCAACATCCTCTTTGCGGTAGATATAACTGTTGACAATAATTTAGTTACTACTCATCCTCTGTAGAGGTCAAAGAGGTTCGAGCACCCAAAAATGTGAACAATGATATTATTTGTAATCTTTCATAAGTGCTTGGTTGAGATTGAACAGCTTGTTCTGGTAGAGGTTTTGCAAATAAGAGTTTAGGCACCCATACCTCTATAGAAGTCAGATAGTAATCAGACCGCGCAAAGCAACAATATGGAAATTAGTCTCACTTAAATACTTTTGTTGAAATGTGACAACCTGTTTGTAGTAAATGTAGCCTAATATAAGGTAATATTTATTTTTGAAAAATCATTATCACTGGCCCAGATAGGACGAATTCGTGCTTTGGAGCGAATACACACAGGGAAAAAGGAAAGATAATATGATAAAACGATAAAAACACTAAGAAAAACTTTAAAAAAAATTTTCGCGTGCTGACCAATGCTCTGCATAGCACAGATAAAAATCTCCTTATAATCTTCCTTCGTTCGGGAGGGCAATGCGTGGATGGAGTCAAATCTTCCAAAACTTCATGTGTCCCCCCCAGATTTCTTCAGGTATCCATTTGGAGCTGGATCGACTCTCGCTGAGCTTACAGAGTCACGCCACATACCTCCATTCTAAACTAAAGAATCCACGACACAAGAACTCAAACCTCTCTCCTTACGGACACAGGATATAAGTAGTAAGCAAGGTACTATTTCTATGGCCCCTCCGTACCAAACAGGTTTTTCTGGTAGGTATTCTATTCTAGAGGTCATTTACAGGTCATTACATCTTTGCCAAGAGATTTACGCAATACCGGTCCTATGGGTAATCCTTCTATGACGTTGATTAAGGACAAGTTTTTCTGACGTAGATTTCTTAGTTCATGATATAGGTGGGTATAATCACATTGCCTATTCAAAGGTAGCGTGCAATTGAAACTGTATCAATTATTTTATTCCAGTTTTTCTAAAAACCAGTATTGTCTATAACTTAATTTACGTAGGTTAAACTTCCAATGGTTAAGAAAGCGTCACGACTAATTCAAGTATGAGGAATGGGATGCTATAATTAGAATGGTTTTAAGTTAAAAATTGTGACGCAAAAATAACTCAGTTATTTGCTTGCATGTATAGGAATTCCAATGTTATTTGTTTGCCTATATTTTGTGTTAAATAAGTAGTTTTTGTATCTGTTAAAAGAGCTTTAAGGGGTTTGAGAGACTTTGTTGCCTGATTCCGTGTGATTTTTCTTTACTTAGTGCTCGTTAAAAACGAAGTTTTTGTTTTAAATAAGTAGTTTTTGTATCTCGTTAAAAGAGCTTTAAGGGGTTTGAGAGACTTCTCAATTCCTATAAAACTCATCCATAAAACCTCAATTCCTCCTAGAATTATTTAAACTAAATAGGTTACCTCTGGCCTAGAAAAATCGGAAAACACGATAGCCTTATTTATATTGAAGCGTTTCTTAGTCGTATGTTTACCCGAATATTTAACAAGTACCATTTTTCCATACCATCCATAAAACTCAATTCCTCCTAGAATTATTTGAACTAAATACTTACCCCCGCCTCCAACAGAAAGTTCAGAAAGACGCAATAGCCTTATTTATAGTCGAATGTTTACCCGAATATTTAACACGTACCATTTTTCCATACCACCCACAAACATCAATTCCTCCTAGAATTATTTAAGCTAAATACTTACCCCCGCCCTATAAAGTGGTCCCTAAGAGACACAAACATTAGAAAGAAAGACACACAGATCAAAATGAGACAAACATCCCAAAGAGACACACATAGCCCAAAGAAACACAACAGCCCACACTGGTCCCTAGGGGACACAAACATCCAAAAGAAAGACACCGAGATCAAAATGACATAAACAGCCCAAAGAAACACAAACAGGCCAAAGAGACACAACCTCTCAAAGAGACAAACACAGACCAAAAAAGACTCAAACCGCCCAAAGAAACATAAACAGATCAAAAAGACTCCAAACACCCCAAAGAGACGCAGAGCACAAAGAGACACACACACAACCCACAGAAACACACACAGCCACAAGAGAGTAACTGTGACAAGCTAAACCCCGACAAAGCATTACTCTCATGGAACTCACGTCACCTTTAACTCAACCCCTGTGTAATTGAATCCCCCCCCATGTAACTAAAATCAAAGTGAATCCAAAAGAAAGACACTGAGATCAAAATGACACAAACAGCCCAAAGAAACACAAACAAGCCAAAGAGACACAAACACCCCAAAGAGACAAACACTGACCAAAAAGACTCAAACAGCCCAAAGAAACACGTAAACAAATCAAAAAGACTCAAACACCCCAAAGAGAAACAGAGCCCAAAGAGACACATACAACCCAAAGAAACATCAAACAGCCCAAAGAGAGTAACTGTGACAAGCTAAACCACGACAAAGCATTACTCTCATGGAACTCGAGCCCCATTTAACTCAACCCCGTGCAACTGAACCCCCCCATGTAACTAACCCTCCTCGTTCAACTTAACCCTATATAACCGGAAACCCTGTACAACTGAACCCCCATGCAACTGAACCCTCGTGCTACTGAACCCTCATGCAACTTGATCCCCATTTAACTAAATCTCCATGTAACTGTACCCCCCCTTTAACTGAACTCTCGTGCATCTCAACCCTCCATGCAGTCCATCTCACTCAAAACACTTTTAAACCATTTCTTGTTATTTTTTAAATTTCTAAACTATTTTAAATTGACAATACTCTCCAAAACATCACTTGTGTATTATACAGTACACTATCAACCCCATCTCCTCCAAATCGCAAATCCCCCCCCTCGTTCAACTGAAACCCTCCATGTAATTGAACCCCTGTATAACCGACTGAACCCCTGTATAACCGAAACCCTGTACAACTGAACCCCCATGCAACTGGAACCCTCGTGCTACTGAACCCTCATGCAACTCGACCCCATTTAACTAAACCTCCGTGTGACTATACCCCCTTTAACTGAACTCTCATGCATCTCAACCCTCCATGCGACCCATCTCCCTCAAAACACTTTTCAGTCATTTCTCCTTAAATTGACAATACTCTCCAAAACATCACTTGTGTATTATACAGTACATAATCACGACATCTCCTCCAATTCGCAAATCCCATTACCTTTTTTTTTTGCAAAGGTTAATCAAACACTTCCGATTGTAAAAGCATTAAAAAATTTTCCAATCAGTAATTACCCTTTTTTGCAAATGCTAAACAAAAAAAAAATGTCGTCTCTGTGTCGTCTCTGTGTCATCTCTGTGACCAAGTAAAGAAAAACCACACGGAATCAGGCAACAGAGTCTCTCAAACCCCTTAAAGCTCTTTTAACAAATACAAAAACTACTTATTTAAAACAGAAACTTCTTTTTAACGAGCACTAAGTAAAGAAAAACCACACGGAATCAGGCAACTGAGTCTCTCAAACCCCTTAAAGCTCTTTTAACAGATACAAAAACTACTTATTTAACACAAAATACAGGCAAGCAAATAACATTGGAGTTCCTATACACGCAAGCAAATAACTGAGTTATTTTTACGTCACAATTTTCAACTTAAAACCATTTTAATTATAGCATCCCATTCCTCATACTTTAATTACTCGTTACGCTTTCTTAACCATTGGAAGTTTAACCTACGTAAATTAAGTTATAGACAATACTGGTTTTTAGAAAAACTGGAATAAAATAATTGATACAGTTTCAATTGCACGCTACCTTTGAATAGGCAATGTGATTATACCCACCTATATCATGAACTAGAAATCTACGTCAGAAAAACTTGTCCTTAATCAACGTCATAGAAGGATTACCCATAGGACCGGTATTGCGTAAATCTCTTGGCAAAGATGTAATGACCTGTAAATGACCTCTAGAATAGAATACCTCCACCAGAAAAACCTGTTTGGTACGGAGGGGCCATAGAAATAGTACCTTGCTTACTACTTATATCCTGTGTCCGTAAGGAGAGAGGTTTGAGTTCTTGTGTCGTGGATTCTTTAGTTTAGAATGGAGGTATGTGGCGTGACTCAGTAAGCTCAGCGAGAGTCGATCCAGCTCCAAATGGATACCTGAAGAAATCTGGGGGGGACACATGAAGTTTTGGAAGATTTGACTCCATCCACGCATTGCCCTCCCGAACGAAGGAAGATTATAAGGAGATTTTTATCTGTGCTATGCAGAGCATTGGTCAGCACGCGAAAATTTTTTTTAAAGTTTTTCTTAGTGTTTTTATCGTTTTATCATATTATCTTTCCTTTTTCCCTGTGTGTATTCGCTCCAAAGCACGAATTCGTCCTATCTGGGCCAGTGATAATGATTTTTCAAAAATAAATATTACCTTATATTAGGCTACATTTACTACAAACAGGTTGTCAGCATTTCAACAAAAGTATTTAAGTGAGACTAATTTCCATATTGTTGCTTTGCGCGGTCTGATTACTATCTGACTTCTATAGAGGTATGGGTGCCTAAACTCTTATTTGCAAAACCTCTACCAGAACAAGCTGTTCAATCTCAACCAAGCCTTATGAAAGATTACAAATAATATCATTGTTCACATTTTTGTGTGCTCGAACCTCTTTGACCTCTACAGAGGATGAGTAGTAACTAAATTATTGTCAACAGTTATATCTACCTGCAAGAGGATGTTGGATCTCAACCAAACTTAGTCAAAAGCCACAGTTCATATCCTAGTTATGCATTTTCAGAGTTCGTGGTCTAGTCTTTATATAAAGGGAAAAGAAGAAAGGGGAAAGTTCCTAATTTCTTTTCATAAGCACAATTACCTCAATGCATCGTTGAATCCCAGCCAATTTCGATAAAACTCAAAATTCTGGGGACCAATGGGGAGAGGGGGGGGAAGCGAGCTTAAATTTTGGATTCTTTTTGTACCTTTATTAAAACCAATTGAACATATTAAAATGAGCCCCTTCCCACTAAATCTTAAACATATCCCCTTTTTTTGTATATTTACTAAGAAAAATAGAAGAAAAATCTCTCGCCTTCTTCCTCCTTGCATTTGGTACAACACTCGTGGTTGGCACCATTTTTAAAATCTAGATTCAGCGTTGTTTTCGTTTATCAGCTCATCCATCCTCTGTCGAAAAGGCGGTGGGTGTATTGGCGAGTGAAAATCTCTTTTTACCGGCCTAATTGCTGGACTAGCGGGTGAAACTTAGCCAGGAAAAAAAAAATCAACTGCTGTTGTAATGCTATCCGGATTTCCATGCTTTCTCATACCCTTTGAGGGAGGGGCTGCAGTCTTTTCATCCCCATAAGTGTGGCCTATGAAGCTAGATATTGCCTCTTAACTAGGTTTGGTAAGGATTATCAGTTAGGAATTTCATGACACCTTTAAAGGGTTAGAGTCTGCACGTTGTAATTTTGTTTTGCTTTTGCAACTACTATTCACAGGTAACAATAGCTGTAACACTTCATGAAACATCAGTACTGAAGATCTAGTTTCTACTTGTTTCAGGTTCAACCTTTACATCTTCGTGAGAAAACTGTTTGAAATTTTTTTTTTCTAAGCTGGTAAACCAATCCAATTTTGCAATTCTTCCAAGCCTAAATTTAAAAATTTGTCATGTGGTATTCAACTATGCCCACTATCTATGGAAATCTTATCTCTTCGCTAAAATCTTATATTTACAAAGGCTAAACAAGGTCTAAAATCTAGACCAAATCGGGAGATCGTCTGTATTCATCTATTCAATGCTAACTTACAGTCAAGGTGCTTTTAAGTATTTGCTAGAATAGAACATGAATAAGCCACAAACAAATATATATATATATATATATATATATATATATATATATATATATATATATATATATATATATATATATATATATATATATATATATATATATATATATATATATATATATATATATATATATATATATATATATATATATATATATATATATATATATATATATATATATATATATATATATAATATATCGCCTAGAACCTTCTAAATCATTTACTTCAGCCACTAACCATTCTTTGAGCCATGAATTCTAGGGGGGAGAAACACCCCCTAAAAATTACAGAACCTTAATGAAAATCATACAATCAGATTCAGCGTATCAGAGAACCCTACTGTAGAGGTTTTAAGCTCCTAAGTGCAAAAATGTGGAATTTTGTAATTTTTGCCAGAAGAAAGATCACGGATGCGTGTTTATTTGTTTTTTGTTGCTCTTTTTCCCAGGGGTGATCATATCGATCAAGAACCAATCATAGTCCCAGATCAAGATGATTTCATTGTTTTTGTCTGTAATAATTTTTAAGCCCTAGATTTTGAATTCTACTGTACACAATGTATAATGAAAAGGAAGGCAGTCTGTAAGAAAGTGGCTGCTGCAATTTTGTATCCTATGTATACAGGTGATGTCATTGCAGTGAAATTTGTAAAGTACGGTCGATTTAATGATCAAATTGAACTTAAAAATATCGTTGTCGAAAGCGACAAGGCCTTCAAGAATCCGAAGCCTTTCCATTTTCAAAATTGAAATTTGAGACAATTTTAAATCGGTGACCGGCGTTTACCCCCCCCCCCAGAGAATACACCCCCCCGGCGAATACCCCCCTGCGAATAACCCCCCCCCCCCCGAACACAGTAAACGTTTACCGGCGAACACAGTAAAATAACATAAATGAATATAGTGAATGGTCGGGTGTTTAAACCCCTGGAAAATGCCCCCCTGCACGAAACGTAACCCCTTGCGGAACATACCCTCCTTGGAAAATACTCTCCTTTAGTTTAGGAAAATACCTTTTAGTTTCGTTGAAAAGCGCTAAGGAACGGGAAAAAGAGGAATTTACACACTTTTATTAACATTTAAACCGTATTTCTTCCGTAATGACAAAATTACTAGGTAATAATTGCATTTCTAAGAGCTAAAACAAATTGATAGCTAACGTTTCTAGAGACTTTCTTAAACAATTTAAATCGTCGTTGCTGATTTGGAGCGCGATACTCACAAGATTTATTGGTACTCACGTGTTATAGCGACCACACCCAAAAAGTGAAGTTAGGTTATTCCTAATGAAATATACCAAAATATGATGAAGTATAAAACTTTAGTAGCCAAATTATGTAAACTACAACAGAGAATTATGGAAAGCAGGCCGCCTAGAACAGATTATATTAAATACGTAACCTAAGGAACCATGAGCGCCCATAAGGGGGGGGGGGCAAGGGGGCGCCTGCCCCCCTGGCTGAATGACAGTGTCATATATTTGTATTAATTTAAAAAACTTTCTACAGAATAAGTTTTCAAAGAAAAGTAAAGAGCTCTATTAAGCTAAAATGGGCAGAAATAAAGTCAAATAATCTTCCAACCATAAAAATACCACAAATCACTATCATCAATTAAATGAAACTCAAAACAAACAGAAATTATAATAAATTGCAGTCAAACTCAAAACGAGCAAAAATCAACATTACTAGGGCTGACAACCCCCATGCCTTCTCAAGACCAGAACATAACTTAGGCTTTACTGAAAAATAAATTACCGTGGATTGTCAGTTTAATATACCTATAATGATATATATTCCTTAAAATAAAAAATGGGTAAAAAAAGTGAGGAAAAAAACGTTTTTTACTTATTTAAGTAAAAAAAAGGGAAAAAAATTATACATATTTTGTTTTCAGTAAAGCGCAAATTATGTTCTGGTCTTGAGAAGGCATGGGGGTTATCAGCCCTACAAATGTTAAGTTTTGCTCGTTTCAAATGTTAGAGTTTGACTCGGTTATTTATTCTAATGACTGTTCATTTTGAGTTTCATTTATTTATTGATAGTGTTTTGTGGTAGTTTTACGCTTGGATGATGACTTCGTTTCTGCCCATTTTTGGTTTAATGGAGCTCTTTACTTTTCTTTCAAAAGCTTGTTTTCTGAAAAAAGGTTTTTTTAGATGAATTTCCGTTCGTTTTTTATTGACAAAGTCATTTTCATGAAAAAAAAAATATTTTATATTTTTTGTTTTTATCTATACGAATCCATAGTTTGGCATAATCGTGGGGTTTGACATGCCCAATATTCCATTAAACATAGTTGCTGGATCGTTTTACTATGCTGAACAAAATAGTTGTCTCAAAATTTTGACTAGATATGTTTGGGAAATAAATCGGCCTAAGAGACGGGCTGATTTCCCTCCAATCTCTTTTTACTCTTAGAAATGACCCTAGAACTTTTAATTTTGAATCGAATTAGCTCCTTTAAATGTTTCAGTGATATTTCTAGCTATTACAGAGTGGTGCTGCCTATGATATTGCTTATATGCCTTTTTGAAAACCTGCATTAATACAGTTTTTTCGTTTAATTGGAACGCCCCCTAAACACTTCCTAGAAGTTTCACCTTAATTCTCTAAGCGTCATTAGTTACAATAACTGTAGTTGTAGTACTAAAAGTATACACATAGTGCTTTCTTGACTTACTTGACTTATGTCTCCTGTCGAGCGCTGCTTGGCGTAGAGAGTGGCGTCTGCCTCCTCCATCCACTTCGGTCCATGGCAAGCGTTTGCACATCGCTCAACCTGATATTTGCCATCGTCAGAAACTCGGACAAGCTGTCAGACCATCGTTTCTTCGGTCGGCCGTAAGGTCGCTTCCAACCGGCTTTGACAGGGTCGAAGTCATGGATCGCCTTCGCAGGTATGTGTAGAGGCATTCGAAGTAGGTGTCCGAACCATCGTAGTGTTCGCTCAGCTGCTTGGGTCGAAAACTGAGACTGCTTGGTGAGCTGCTGCAGCTTCTCATTGCTGACAAAGTCGAACCATCGTAGACCTTCGATCCTCCTCAGGCTCTTCGACTGAAAGACATCAATTGCCTTGAGGGTTGCGGCTGAAGCTTGCCACGACTCAGCTCCATAGAGCATCACAGAGCCGACTAGGGCGTTGAAAATCCGCAACTTCGTTGTGCGACTGATGTTCGGTTTTCGCCAGAGGTGACGGTTCAGTCTGCCCATGGCAGAAGACGCTTTGGATATTCTCGCTTGTTCAGAAAGAAGCGAGCCATCTGAAGAAGTTATGGAGCCCAGGTAGGTGAACCTTTGGACAACTTCGCTGCTAGTGGTGCTATCCAGGCTAACTGAAGGATTGGCTGCAGGGGAGGATGGGTCTATGGCCATAATTTTCGTTTTAGTCCAGTTTATCTGCAGTCCTACTTTTGCAGCCTCTTCTCGTAGGATTCGAAGCGCTTCGAGCAACTGCTCCATGGAGTCCGCCAGAATGGCCAAGTCATCGGCAAAATCAGCATCTGTAATGACACGATCTCCAAACTTGAGTCCAAAGCTGAGACATGAAGTAGTCCTTGTCGTAACGTAGTCTATGATGACATTGAAGAGCTCTGGGGCCACTGCACATCCTTGGCGCACTCCTGTTGTGATTTGGAAGAACGGGCTGTGCCGGCCGTTCACTTGAACACATCTCTCCGTCCCATGGTGTAGAGCTATGAAGAGTCTGCAGTATTTCTCAGGGAGGCCTGTCGATTCTAGAATCTGCCAAAGAGGTTCTAGGTCCACTGAGTCGAACGCAGCACGGAAGTCGACGAAGGTAAAAAAAGCTTTTTGTCGGAACTCCGTGCTTTCTGGCTAGTTCAAAATCCCCCACAACTTACTCTTAAAGATCTAACTTAATAATATAAATTGTTCTCAGGATATTGCTTTGTTACCTTTTTGAAAGTTCACATGCTCATAGTTTGTTTTGATTTAGATCAACGTCCGCCTAAATATTTCTTATATTTGATTACTGAAGATATTGTTATATTCTCTTCGGGCTATTGGCTACAAAATGGCTGTCACACAATTTCAATCGAATGTGTTTGGGGAAAAGAGGATATCAGAGAGAGGGGAGGGGGGCAATTTTCGCTCCATCACGCCTGACTCTTAAAATGGAACTAGAAGTGTGCATTTCCAATTAAATGAGCCTCCTCTAGAGTTCACAAGACCCCCTTTTCATAAAAACCTTTCTTCCCACCGGAGTATAAGTCTAAACCCTCATCCCCATACTCTGGGGGTTGTGTCAACCCCAAAAACCATGTTATGAGATCTTTGGACTATTTTTGAACAAATGACTATCTTAAAATTTCTATCGGATGCATTATGGGAAATATAACTTGGGGGGGGGTATAGCTGCCCTCCGATAAATTTGACTCTTAAAAATGGCTCTTCAACGTCCGATTTCCAATCCAATGAACCCCTTCCGAAGTGTATACGACTCTCGTTTCCATAAAAACCTTAAATGCCCTCGGGGTATATCTTAAAACCCTTGCCCTGAGGACCAAGAGGGGGCTCTCATCCTCAAAGACATAATTTCTGGATTTTTAAACCACGTCAAACAAAATAACTATCTCCAGATAGAAATAACTACCTTGACTGGAAGTGTTTTGGGGAAATGATGGGCGTGGGGGGTGGTTGCCCTCCAATCACTTTTGACTATTAAAGAAGGTACTGGGCCTTCCAATTACCAACCGACTGAGCCCTTTTCGAAGTTTCTACGACAACAAATGGCCATCTTAAAATTTTCTATCAGGTGCGTTACTGGAAAATACGACGTGTGTGTTGGGGGGGGTCTATTTGCCTTCTGATCATTTTGACTCTTAAAAAGAGCACTATTACTTCTGATTACCAATCCAATGAGCCCTCTTTGAAGTTTATACGAACACTATTTCTATAAAAACCTTATATGTCCCCAGGGCGTAACTTACAACCCTTGACCTGAGGGCTATGTGGGTGTGAGTTATCCACAAAGATATAACTTCTGGACCTTTCAACTACACTGAACAAAATGGCTATCTCAAAAATTATGATTGAATGTATTTTGGGAAATGATTGGTGTCTGGGGAGGGGGCTGGATGACCTCCAATCACTTTCGACTGTTTCAAAAGGCCAGTAGAACTTATGATGACCAATAAAATGAGCCCCCTTCCTATAAAAACCTTATATGCCCACAGGGTGCGACTTACAACTCTTGCTCTGAGGTTCGTGGGGGGGGGGTCATTCTCAAAGTCATAATTTTCGGACCTTAAAACTACACTGAACAAAATGGCTATCTCAAAATTTTGATTGGATATGTTTGGGGAAGTGATTGACGGGGGGAGGGGGAGCTGGCTGCCCTCCGTCAGCTCTTTTAAAGTTCATATGACATTTCTTTCTATAAGAAGTTTCCTGGTCTAAAAAAAACAATATATTGTACCCATATCGCTCTTCACTTAGGCAGCGCTGTCGCGCTGCCCATGATATTTTGTCTTGAGATTTCAATTATACAGCACTGGAAGTGCTGATTAGACCAGGTAAGCCCCCCCCTAAAATTCAGTCAATGGGTGCCCATGTAAGGAACTCTATATATTAAAAATTTAATTATAATATACCTACATAGTACTTTATCTCATTGAGACTAAGCTAATTATCTCCGAATGTAGACAGAGAAATCGATTTCAAACAGATAAAGAACAATAGTGTGGTCCTTATAACAGGTAAGTACCGATTTATCAAACAGTTCGCCGTAATGAACTGTAAGTAAGGAGTGACTCGGCCGAATAGTAACCAGAATTCTACAAATCGGAACTTGATAAGAATGGATATATTCGAAGAATTTGCTTTTTATACTGATTCCAAATATATGAAATTCCTTAAGTTTCATATTACCCAACAAAAGTTACAAGCCTTAGAAAATTTTTCTGATTTTCGAAAAAAGGAGAAACACCCCCCCACCAAAAGTCAAGGGATCCTGATGAAAATCACACCACCGGGTTCAGCATATCAGACAACTCTACTGTACAGGGCTCAATCTCCTATCTACAAAAATGTGGAATTTTGTACTTTTTTGCCAGAAGAATCGATCACGGATGCATATTTATTTGTGTGTGTTTTTTTTCAGGGGTCATCGCAAACCGAACCAATGGCCCTAAATGATCGAAAGAGAGCTCAAATCAAAAGTTCATGTGCTATTTTCGAGTAATCAAAAAGATTGGAGGGCAACCTCCCCCACGCCCCCTTTTTACCCAATGACATCTGATCAATCTTTTTAGATGTCCATTTGATTTAGCACAGTTCAAAGGTCCAAACATTATGCTTTTTTGTAGAAGAAAGTTACAAAATTTTCTTATGGTTCACATATAGTATTTGTTACTGAGGAATCTTGGAGAAAAAATTTTCTGTGGGGGAATTTTTTACGGGGTGAATTTTTGTCGAGATTAAGGGTTCAGGTGTAAATTTTCCATGGAAATCTTTACTCGTGGGGGGGGGAGACGGGAAGTGGGTTTCCAGGCATTTTTTGAAAAAGGTTGGAAATTAAATGAAAAAAACAAGTTTTTTCAACTGAAAGCAAGGAGCAACACTAAAAATTAGAAAGAACCGAACTTATTCTATGTATGAGGGCTTCTTCCTCATTTACGATCCCTCTACAGGGGGTCAAAATGAATATGAACCCCTTTAAAGTCCACAAAACACCAGTCAATCTTTTTTTTACTAGGTTTGGCCGAGATAGTATAACCCCCTTTCCTAACCTCTTTTGAAGTAAATTTAGAGCTCCTAGCTTTTCTGTTCCCTAAAATAAGTGAATTTGATTCTGATCTCTAAATATCATAACTATTAAATTAGGCCCCACTTCACACTAAACTTCTTCAAGGTCTAACTATCCTTTTTGGAAAATTCCTGATGACAGAAGGGCCCCTATCTTCCAATCGACCTTGTTGTAGCACAGTATATTGATGCTCTGCATGGCAATAAAGGGTCCGTGGTCGGTCCCCCCCGTAGCAGGGTTGGGTGAAATCTTGCTACTTGTCCCTGCAAAAAACACCCAGCAACTGAAACGTGGATTTGACGCCCTATGCACCCGCAATGGCTCAGGAAGATCTTTATCCTTCTTTTTTTTCAAAAGAATCGCATCAAGTACAAGTCTCTATAAAACATAACTAGGTTAATTGTTCTTACTTCCCACCAAGTTCGGCTGGTATCTGAAAGCCTATTCTGGTACGTCTGGTACATGATTCCACGACTGTTTGCGCGATAACTCAAGCTTCTATCTTGAATGGCTTGGCCTTTTTTTTCTTTTTTTTTGCGGGGTACACACAGGGTTGCCACTCAGCCGGCTTTTTTGGTGCTACTTTGGGTGGCAAAATAGTGTCAATTTTGTATAAAAAGTGTCATTTCCCAAAAATTTGCCGCTCGCAACGCTTCGCGTTGCTCGCGCTACTATCAACAAATTTTTCAAACTGAAAATATTGGCCAATCCGCTTGGGATCACCCCCCCCCCCGTGGTTTCCCGTATCTTTAAATTCGCCAACCTGAAATCTCAGATCTAATGCCATCTATCAACTATAAAAAAGAAATTTTGATTTTACTTAGTTGGTGCTGATTTCCAGCTTTGCGCAGCACTTCCACTCTTGTCAACTTTCCAGCCCCCCTCCTGAAAACCCGCTCAAATAGAAATGATGCTTACTGTATAAAATAGGAACTCGTCCCACAGAGTTCTTTCTTCTCTTTTTTTCTGAGCAGTCTTTGCTCATAGTGTGAAAAAGGAGCGGAAAAAGAAAAGAGGAAAAATCTTCAGTTTTTTTTCTTTTGAGAAAATGGAAAAAAGTGACAGCAATACTCGTCTACACTGAGAGTTTTTCCTCAAGTTTTTCCATAAAAAGGACTATCTTGATTATTACAATGCATTAAGGTGCTTGAAACTTTTCTTTTCTCCGAAAATGCTGAAGAGAATGCCACGAACATAGATCATATCTATTGATGACCGTATCATAAACACAACTAATACTGGTTCAGACACTAACTCTTTCAAATAATTTATTTGGCAAAAACTAGTAGAAAATCAATAAGACAGCTATATCATCTAATCTTTTCATCACAACCTGAATAGAATAAGTTTCACGAGAACTCTCGCCACTTCCAGTTAGTTTTTTGTATGATATCTCCTGGGACTAGGACATAGGAACAGTCAACAAAGATTTTAATTATCAATATGAAAGCACCTTTATATTAAAAAACGAGCATTTAGAGTATCAGCGTGAAAGCACATTTACAATCAAAATTAGTGGGAACGAAATAACTAAAATGATGAAGGGTGCCCAAATTCAATTTATGTAATGATTTAACATAAATTTAAGTAAGAAAAAAAAGTGAAATTAGGTTGTGATTTTACTAAAGATTGCATAGGATTTAAGATAATGGAAGTTTCGGTATCAATTTTGTTTTTAGTATGATGGTTATGTATGACATTTGTCCCTTGCCAAGAGTTCAAAGAAAAAATATGAAAAATATGAACGGAAATGTTAGAGCGCATTTTTGCGTCACTGGCCCAGTGACTGAAGAGGTCACTAGATATTCTTGTGGGATACCAGTCAGCTTAGTGGATGTTTTTGCGTTGCTGAGTCGTTGTGTGATGTCGCCAGTGAGCTTTTCAGTCACTGGGCTTCAAGAGCTCCATTCACAGAAATCGATGAAAAGACGCGTAAAGTTAAGCAGTCACTGGCCCAGTGACTGGTTAACATAGTAACAGCTATTAACATAGTGGCGCTAAAATACACTCTTAGCTTTTCTTGCTCTTTTCTTCTTTGAATTGTAGTCAACCCTCAACTAATAAAACATAAAAATTGGATTGGGACCCACTCAAGAATTGCAAACCACTTGACTGACTTATCGTCTATGAGCCTACAAATTATTGTAACAACACAAAATAGTTGAACTAAACAAGTGAAAACAATTGAAGGTTCTCCACCACGTACCGAAGATCACTGGGTGATCTTCGCTTATCAGTGATAAGAACAAGAATAGAAAAATTTCTCACACACAGATAGAGACAAACACGTTTACGTTTTTCACCGCACAGAAAGATTCTTGCATCCAATGTTGCCTCGCGCGAAGTTAAGATAAGAATCTTAATTGACAGAAAAAGGATATCGTTGCATATCTACATTAACAGTTTTCCTACCGGTTTTTTGTCTGAAAAAATTCTTTTTTTGTAAAATAGTGGTACTTGCAAAAAAGTACCACTTTTGCTAAAAAGTGTCCTAATAGTGTCAGGTGTGCCGAAAAATGCCACTTTTAAAAAAAAGTGTCAAAAGTGACACTAAAGTGTCACCGGTGGCAACCCTGGGTACACAGGCACATACATATGGTTTTACAATGATAAAGAATTTTGTATTTGAACAGATGATAGCTGAATATTGTCCTGTAATGCAGCAACGGGTTTGATCTCTGCTTGATAATACGGGAAGTGGAGTTGAAGCTGCGGGATCCAATTAAAGGCTCAAAATTCAATCCCGGAGATGAGATTATGCGGAAGCGTATCCATACCAATCCAAACAATAAGAAGAAGAGAATATAATAGCTAAATAGCCCTGTGGTGACATAGTAGGAAGGATCTCTGTATTGTAATACTGGACCAGAATTCAATCTTAGCTGCCGGAGGGTCTGGTATTGCATGGAGATTAAGCATTAGCGTCTCCATATAATCAAACAATAAGCTGCAGATACAATAGCCAAATACTGCTTGGACGGAGCACTAGCCCTCAGTTTACATTGGTAGCAGCTTGGGCTCTTAAACCTGATGTATGGGGTTTTTTTCTTGCTTATAGGGGGGTTTGAGATTTCAACCGTCACAAATATTGCTCATTTCGTAACGCAGTTGCTCTCCGTAAATTCAAATGCCCGAAAATTGATAAATTCAGACAGTAAAATCACTTAAATTCACGATTTCATTCCCTCTATTTATTTCTCTCTCTCTCTCTCTCTCTCTCTCTCTCTCTCTCTCTCTCTCTCTCTCTCTCTCTCTCTCTCTCTCTCTCTCTCTCTCTCTCTCTCCCTCTCTCCCTTGTTTTTATTCTTCTTTTTTTTTTGTTTATCTATGATTCTGTTATCATATTTTATGATAACTTTTATTAATTGCTAATCTCTTGTCTTTATTCTGCTCTTAAATACCGTCCAACATAATAATTACAGCGATAACTGCAACCTAATAAAGAACGAGCCACGGTCCATAGTAGCCAAAAATATAAAAACTTATCTTTGAAAGAAAATCTTCTTTGTGAGAAATTAATTGCCAATTGTAGCTGATCCAGGATTGGTAACTATTATTTCGATTAGCCTTAATAGTAAAAGTTGGTTGCGAAAATAAAATTATGGGAATTTCTAAAAACAGCCTGTCCCCTCCTCAATACCCCGCTCTTTACGCAAAATTCTCAATATTTTTCCAACTCCTTAACAACGAATTCTGAAACGCAAGAGCATTTTGACTGGATTAACAAGTTTTTTAAAGTACCAAAAAATTTTGTGTGAAAAGCGAGGGATTCAGGAGGTGCAACTGTTTTAGGTGTTTTCATTGAAAAAAGTTACAAATTAGCCCCCCACCTTACATAGCTAAAATCCCCCCGTACATAGCTAAAAATCCCCCCCCCCCACAAATTTTTGTGAATTTACGCCGCTGGTTATGAATGTTTTACGTCACGAAGAAGAGCGGGTAATTCAGATTTTAGTTACGCAGGGGATTTTAGGTTTAGCTTGTTACATCTTAATAGAGTAAACATTAAGATGCATCTTAATTGTTTTCATGCATTGACATCTTAATTAGACCCCGGCGCCGCGCCGGCGGATGGACTGAACGCCGCCGACGAGAGGCCCGGTCGAACGCCACCGAAGTGTCGTAACGCCACTGGCACGCCGCAGGCACGCTACCGCAAGCAGAGGCGGTGGTGTTCGGTCAACTTTAAATTAATTTTACGGCAATTCTTTATTGCGTCAACCGCAAAGTCGGAGCTTTTCCTTCTCGTGTGGTTTAGTATTTCAATTTTCCTGCTTGGAAATCAAGCAGGGCTTGCACTATCCCCGAATTTTTGGGTATTTCCTCGAAAATCTATGCGTCACCACGAAAAAAAATTTGGTTCCCCGAATCCCCGAAAATCACGCAATCATGGTGCCACCCCTAGCGAGTTATCACCAGTCACTTTCCCTGCCAAATATTACTTTGTATACCATAATTCTTCACTACACTCTTGTTCATTAATTTTCGTCTCTTTTGTTAATTTGCATAAAAACCAGACAGATGCAATATGCAATTGTAAATATTGCAATATACACAGTTCTTCATATGTTGACAAAACAAAGTATTTTCTTTATGAAATGAGTTCAAATCATTTCGAATGCAGTTTCCCAATCACTATTTCTTACATCATTCGTAGTCAAGAATTTTATTTTCAAGTTGAATAGAATTATAGAACGCATTCACTACTATTTTAGATAAGATTTTCTTAATGTTTAATACTCAATTATTTAACATCTGATATAAAATACAATCTTCTTTCTTGAACATTTTTACCCCCCCCCCCCCAAAAAAAAAAAAAAACAGCCTTCGGTTGAGACAAAATTTAGCTATAGACTAAGCTATGTACAAGGTTGGGGAATTAAAGATTGAACCGGAAGTTACCCCAAAAATATGATTCATAAATAAATTGTAAATTATTGCCTATAGGGGGGGGGGATAGGGGGCTATCATTTTAAAATGATAATACCTCATTTTTTTTTATTGAAAGTAGGGATGCCAAAAAAATAATTATTTTTTTTTATTTAAAGTGGAGACAGAAGAAAATGATATCAAATTCCCTGGGAAACCATTGAAATATTTTGATAGACCCAGGGCCAGTAGAGATGGGGGTACCAGCGCGGACAGCACACCATATATGGGCATAGAGTCATTAGGGAGAACACGTGGTTAATGGGGTCAATGACCTAAATTTCCATGGTCGATGTTGTTGTTGTTGTAAGTGCACGCTCTCAGCGAATGTCAAGGTCGATGTTGTTGTTTTTGTTTTTGGCACGCTCTCAGCGAATGTTATGAGTTTCCCGGAAACAGTTAGATCACGTGTTTCCTTCTCAGCCAATCAGAGGGCTTTGTTTACATAGTAGCGGCGGAGTGAATATAAAGAAAGGATTTTTGTTATAGTTTTATTAGTCTGTGAATAGAATTCAAGGAGTGAGAAGGACAGTTTGACTTTACTCATTTGGATATATATTTGTGTGTTGATGATGAGTGGAATGTTTACTCTATTAGAAGTTGATAGTGGAGTTGATGATAATAGTACAAGAGCACCAAACATTGCGGTGGAAATTATGAAGGGATCGCGGCTTTGTCTGGAATGGGATGCAGTATATGCAAGACATGTGATATCCTTGAGTAAATTTAAAATGGAGGATCAATTATGTTTCACTGCAAAAGTTGATATAGCACTTGTGAATAGACTTCAATGTGCTTTAAGTGCATTAGTGAAAGATATCGAAGACAATAAACACTATCGCTGATTGTACATGCTCTGTATTATTGTTGTTGTTGTAATTATTCAATAAAATTGTTTCGAAATCGAAAATGTTCTCTTTCTTTTCTAGTTAGGGCTAACGAATCAGGGTCAGTCTAGAGTCAGCAGTCGGAGTGAAAGGTTTGAAAAATGAATAAATTTGAGAAAGAGAGAATTAGATCAAATCTAGTGTTTATGGAAAAACATTTGATTTTCGATGATGATTTTCTCGAGTTATCTCTTAAACGCAGGATACTCTCTTGTCAGGAAACACTTGACAATATAATGAGGAGTGATTCTCCCCCATTGGACTATTGCATGAAACTTTTAAAATGTGATTCAAATGCTTATAGTCAATTTATTGATGTAATAATTGAAACAAGGCAGAATCATATTGTGGATATACTTTTGAAAACATCGCCAATGGATTCAATGTAGATGGCCCCCCCCATCATTTGAATGAGGAAGCGTCACAGAGCTACTCCTCTCCCTCATTTTCATCTCATTGAATTTATCGAACGAAGAGGATCAGTTTCGTTTTAGCTCTGAGTGAGTTGACATCGGAAACCGAAAAATGTTCTATATATGTCCATTGTGCATGTACACTCTTGGCAGTTGGAATCAATGTGAGAATTGTACAATTATTGATGACTATAGTGAAAAGTGTAAATTATGTAATTCTTGTAAATTACATAGAGGCTATGCAGTACAAATTAAAGGATGTAATTCATGTCTTGAGGAGGTGTGTGACTCACATCCTAGAGGGCACCTGTGCTCCAATTGTCACTATGATAAATGTGATCAGTGGGAGAATACTTACCCCGCTATGATTGGAAAGAATCCTAAACGTGATTTTAGTTTATTTCTACGAGATTGGTATCGTCGCGGATTTAAATTATTCTGGGAAGAGGAATCTGGTCTACAATTCAACTGTTGGGGTAACAAGACAATTTGGTTTCTACGTCATTGTTGTGATGACACCACCTAATATGATTATAAACCAAGTGATTTTTATTTGGCAGTTACCGAATGTGACTCACCAGTTGAAAACATTGTATGTGATATTGCTTCAAATAGACAGATTGAAACTAGTGAATTTCATAATATGAATGCAAATAGTTTCATTGACTATACAAATATATATGAAAAGAGTGAAGTCACATTGTACTTCAGAAAATGTGACCCTGACTTTGCAGTTGATCAAGATCAATATAAAATGAATCCAAGAGATTTTCCAACATTACTGATTCACGACACTTATCTTTACATTGAAGATGAAGAAATCTAAATTGATGATTTAAAGACATTGTTGTATATATATATGCATTTTATTAATAAACAAATTCACAAACATTTTTTAAGCACTTTACTCTTAGGGCACTGAAATCAATACTATATAGGTCTGAGAGGATATTTTCCACTAGAAAGTCATTCAGACGGGGAATGTCAACATAAATGTGGAGAAACTGCTTGTAAGTATAGCCACAACATCGGAACACAAAATATAGTAGTGCATGGAAGCCACAGCTTTTGGTCGTTAGATCCTGCACCCTCTTCCGATTTTGAATAACAGTTTTCCCACTGCTCTCAATATAGTTACTGATGTGGGGTGTATAGAATGTATATGGTAGACCAAGAGGATCAAAAAATTCAATCGTCTTCATTGTTTGAAAGATGCACAACCAATGACCCGTCAGCACAGTCGACTGACTGCTATTAACAATAATTAAGGTCTTGTTGACACTTTGAATTTTTCCAAGATAGTCCGAGGGCAGACAATAGGATTTGTACTGAGACATATAGGGGTCCATATTCAATACATTGATTATTTGACTGGTGTTCATGGCGCCAAGTCTAGGAGAACACTGCCTTCGGGAGTGATTTCCCAATAGGTTTCATATTGATTTAGTGAGATTAGGGCAACACTCTCAGCCAATGGGTCGGTAAATGTACACTCTAAACGCACACTCCCCGTACGTACTATACTCATATCCTGAGTACCCGACAAATCCAGTACAATGATACCATGTGTTTTAGCAAACATTTCTTCGGTTATACCAGTTTCAAATAGTTGAGACTCATGATCTAGGGTTTGCATGGTCATCTCTTGCAATGTTCTATAGGATTTATCAAAAGATATATTGTAGAGTGGGATGCCGTTTACTTTGCACACAAGAGATGAAAGCCCAAACATCTCGAATTTATGTGGGCATTCAGTCCATGATCCTATTGCACTGGCGCTTTTTACAAATGCCAACGCTAGTTTTGACGGGATTTCACCATTGATAAAGGATGAATCGGTGAAGGTGCGCGACCCCATAGCAATATGACGTTCATTGGGGATTTTTTGAGGAACAAGTAATTTAATATTGTTACCATTGGCTCTCAGTTTTTCCACGGCCAAAGCAAAAGAATTAATAACTTGTTGTTTGCGCATATGAAGTATTGACGAGGTGAGGGATAGACTCACATCGTGATTGGCAGCAAGTTACTTTCTAAATATGAAATTGGATGGTGCAAGCGTTAGTTTTATATCCACTTTAACATTGGGCGGCAGCCATTGGGGTATATTAAATATTTCATGATATATTTTTCCAACTAGATGTAATTCACTAGTTGTATCATTTTTAAGTGCATCTGTACTATCAGTATTAGTAATATATTCATAACCATTGGAGGTGCCTCTCGATTCCTTGTATGACTTGGGTGTTATCAACATGAATTGCATATAGCTTGTATAATTTGAGAGATTGTTGCTTGTGCTCACCAGCGTGCCATTGATGTCGACACTGATTTGACGAAATAAATTATGTAGTATACAATTTTCAAGGGATACTTCATCGCCCCGAATTGGCATTGTATTATCGGATTTAAAGACTTTCATTTGCAAATCTATAAATGTTGAAGACATGTCCATAAAGTAGTCTTCATTGGAATAAATTTGAAAGTGGATATTATCTGAGAGGGGTTGTTGTGGATAAAATTGTTCATAGTATCCATGTTTTACACTCACATCAACATTTTCAGCATTGAATAGATTCAATGAACAGGTGATTGAAGGTTGAGAATCCTTATGCGGTAGGTAGGACATTTTAGGAGAAAAAATCTAGTTTCGATCTAACAATTTTCTTCCTGGGACTTCTGGTTACACTACGTGTCGGCTTTTTCCTTCTTTTCTTTGACAAGAGGGGTGATGTCTTTCGTTTCTGACCTGAGTGGAGACTGATGAGTGATGCATTGTTTCTTGACCTTTTTAAGCCTTTACCATTTTGTTTTAATCTCTCGCCAAGGGTTCGCGCACTGGACCTAAGATTTTCCGTAGCAATTTTTTTTAAATCCTTGCCAGAGCCCCAATCGTATAGTGTAGAGGATGCAAAATTTGTTTCATCCAGTAAAAGATATTTTTGGGCAAGTGTTAGCGAACTGTGACAGAGATTGTCCCAACAGGTAAAAATAGCAGATCCAAACATTGACGAACGTCCTGTGTAGTAGTTAATTCCAGTTCACTACTGTCTCGGACCAAGTGTAATCACATGGCGGTTACTATCAGGGAATGTTAATACCAAATTTTTATTAGACATCTTGTCGTGGATCGATGGTTCGAAAATGGCATGTAATCACAGCCAAACCTTTTGAAATTGCTATGGGATCACCCAATTCAGTTCTTAATGTAAACTGACAGAGTTCCAAATAGGAAGTGTTTACGGGAATATTTTGAAGATGCTTTATATTGTAGTGATTAATTTGCTCTCCATTGGTTTTTCGTTCAAGAACTCGGAGGACGGGAACATTTGAATTCCCGACCCGAGATGTTTCCACAAATTAGACGTAGAGAAATATACAAGTGTCCGTGGAGAAGGCAGGTGGATAGTCAGCAAAAATGAAATTAGTGTTTCCGGCACTTTTACCATTGATTATATTGAGCTTAAAACCAAGAACATCCTTTAGATTATCGTTGAGAATAACCTTTTTATAGGCAATAGGTGAACTAATGTAGATCCTGCCCTCCTCCTTTGAATAGTTGAAATGAAAAGCCCCCTTTTTACGGGCGGAAATTCTTTTATTAATAGAACGACATAAATCGCTCATACAGGTGAGTTCCTCGTAGGGTAATTCAATATATGGATAATCCAACCAATTGATTTTTTGAATTTGTTCTTGATCACTTGAGGATGGCGGCGGCCAATCATAGGGTCTAATTTTTATTTCATATTTACGATCCTTTCTCAGGATGTCGTAGGTATTTTTGAGAATACAGTCGACAAGAGCCACTTCATACTTTCCGTCGTCGAATTTGATGGTGGGGGAGAGTTTTGTCCAAAAATCACTTGTTCTATTCAAGTCATTGTAGAGAGGATCAGAAAAATTGGACATGAAAGTCACATAGAAATCATTGGGCATTGTCAATATCTTAAGCACTGACCCAAGAATCAAAATCTGAGTTGTATCCTAGCCAGCGAACAAGCAACTGTTTCTTTCCCCTACGAGTACGACTCTTTAATATCTTTTCAATTTGATAAATTTCACAAGTGTTTCTAACTTTTGCAGTTCATATTCATAAAAACAGCCGAGAATCTCGTCATCTTTGGTGTTTCGCAGTCGATATGTCGTGGGCTCGGTGTCTAGAATTTTGGACACTTTAAAAAGTTCAGTGCTCCATAAATAATTCCCCTTTTCAAAAATATTGTTGGTTCTATTAATTCAAACAGTATCACCAACATTGAATTTCTCCTTCTTTTTCTTCTCATTGTTATTGGAGTATTGCTTTAGAAGAGCATCAAATGTATTTTCATTGTAGTGAAAATCCGTTGGTGTAGAGTTGGAGAGAGATCAATGGGGTCGTTGATTATAAATCAACATGATTTTATCTAAATCATGAATAAAAGCCGGTGTATTCTTCAATGTGCAATATCTTGAAATTAATAGACGAATCGTTCTTATTAATCGTTCAGCCAATGCATCCATTATCGGACTGTGACTATGATAAAGTGTTGTATTATATTTCAAAAGAACGTTTTCCACATGAGGGTTAACAAATTCACTGCCACGATCCGATTGAATTTTTCTATACGAATCCTGTTCAAGAATACTTTCAATGGCCCGAGCAACTTCAACACCTCTCTTTGATCGCAGTGGAATGGCATAGGCATAGCGACTAAAGATACTGATTGACACTAGAATATATTTGTAGGGTGCATTGTGACGCCGTTGAACTGCGTCTAAAGTTAAAAGATCCATTTGCATTATATGCAGAGGGAAAAAGGCTTTAGTTTGTCGATATTGTTTACTGCGAAGCCTGTGATTCCAATGTAGTGTGTAAATCGGCTTATTTTCTAGAGACTCTTTTGAATTTTTCAATGTGGTGTCAGAGGCAATGGAAAACGTTTTGGGAGAACTTAAACCCCCCGCATCGCTAACATTTTCATAGACACCTTTCAAAACTTCATCCATTTTAAATGTAAACACGCAGTGTAATGTCCACTCCCCTTTTGCACACTGGTGGGCGAATCAATTCGTCTTCGCTTTTGACTAGCAGCCACAGGTGTTGTAAAATCAGTGACGCTGCTAGTATTTTCAAATATTGAATTTTCTTCTTTTTTAAATGGTGTTGTTGTTGGAGGGCTATATTCTCTTAGTTTCTTTAGAATTTGCTTATTGCAAATAAGACTTTTGGGAAAGTTTGATACACACAGAAGGGTGTATATATTATCGTCAAAGGATATGAGTCCTTTACGATTTGTTACCATATCAAAAATTAAATCAACTAGATTATAACTTTTTCCCTGAATTATAATTCGTTTCCCTGTGCTCTCGACTTGAACTTGAACGCCAGTTTCTAACATGATATAAGAGAATACTCTTTTACTCTGTTCTCGATAGGTCAATGGTAAAAGGGTTATAATTTTCAATAAAATTGAATTCAAGTCCTTCTCCATTGATGATGCTGCATAATCTTGAGGAGATGTTTCATGTTTAGAGTGATCGATAACGGTGGGTCTCTCACGATACGGTTTATGTTTGTCCACACGTCGCAATTCATCTTGAAGTAAAAGCAGTTTTTTGTCATCGGCAATATTCTCGTCGTTAATGAATTTGCTTAGATTGTCTTCAAAATGTTCGATGGGCGAGAGGACAAGTTCAAATGGTGTCAATTTATAGGGTTTTGCCATTCTCACTAGAAAAAACTGTTTACAAGTCCTGCAATTATCGGTAGTAAAAGTGTGAAAAAGCTACCGCCCGCCTGAAGGAGCCGTTTTATTTTAAATTTTTTTCCCTTGTTTTTACAAGCCAAGGCGCGTACAGTGGTACGATGTTGGGTTGTCTGTTGTCTAACACCGTCTGGCAGTTGAACATTGCCCTCAGTTAAATTTAAACAAAGTTCAGATATTAGATTAATGAAATCATTGTCAACCCCATGTTTGAGTATAGCCTTCCCAAGCAAGGGTTTTGAAGTGATTAAAACGGAAGATATATACCGTTGTTCGTGTAGTATCTTCAGTGTCATAATGACGACTGATAGTCTTTTCTACTGTTCACCGGAAAATATACTGTAATTTCATTGTCGAAAATGTCGGTGACTACACGTTGATCCTCGGGCGTGCTCTGATTAAGATCAAGCAAAAGCCGTAGGGTTTGCTAGTCGGCTGAGTGAACGCTGACAGCAGAAATTTTGGGGTGCGGGGTTATATCTGCTTTTTGAGTTTTTGGCGCGAGCTAGAATCACGAACAACTCGATAGATAATATAAACAGTGCAATTCAAAGAAAGGGTTCGCATACATTTGCTCTGATGAAACAGATTGTGTAGAACTAGGGTAACGGAAATGTGTTCATGATGGGAGCGAACGGTGAACAGTTGTAGCATTTCCTGTGAGAACTGTTCAATGGATTCAGCCAAATCATCAATAATCAACCGTGAGTTCGATTCAATACTATTGAAAAAATCAAGTCCCCATATGAAATGTATTGGTATGGTTGTGTCAATATCTTTTATTTTATCATAGGACTCCTGCCAAATACTATAGCAATAGTAGATTTTTTTCGGTTTTTCCAAAAACATTTTATCGCAATTTTGAATTATTTTAGCTAAAAGTGTTGTTTTTACCGACATTGAGGGACCACACAGAAACAATCTGAAGGATGTTTTAAATTGATACATGCTGTTGACAACAGTCGGACTACAACTAACTGTAAATCATACGTGTCCAATGAATAAGTAGTAATTTTCCCCATGGATCTATCTATTCAAGAACAACAAAAAAAACAATATTTCATGGCAGCATTTATTTCGACACTGCATGAAAACAAATATTTGCAGTCAACATGAACAATGATAAAAATAACAATCGTTCAAAAATAGCAATTTAAAAAGTTTCTGGTCAAACTTAATACTCTATATATTTAACGTGAACAATTATAGCAGTCTATGTACATTAAAATACACTTTTTGTCAATCATCTACCCTGTGTGTATTTAAGAATCTTTCTATACCGCAACTGTCTGCCCATCTTTTAAAGCACTTATTGTCAAATTAAAAACATTTCTTTACAACAAAAAAAAACACTTTTCTATACACCAAAAACACACAGAACACTTGAAAATACACACTCACGGAAACGCTAGCACAGCTGAACACATTACGGTGAATTTAAAGGTGGTGTCCCCCCCCCCTCCCCCCGGGGACCGCGGGGCCGAAGGCCGGCCGGCCGCGGGCGGGACCCCCCCCCCCCACCCCCGGGGACCGCGGGGCCGAAGGCCGATCGGCCGCGGGCGGGACCCCCCCAGCCCCCGGGAACCGCGGTGGAAAAACAATAGTTGTCATCACTGCGGCTGCTATAGGTTAGTGGTTGGGTTAGTGGTGGTGGTTAGTGCTTGGGTTAGATTGGGATTAGTTAATTTATGAACAGGTTGAGTGGTGGTGGTGGTTAGTTGGTAAGTCCTTGGGTTAGTCAGATTAGGTTAATTTATCCAGACCAAGTTGATTGCGATAGTCAATGCATTCAACTCGGTTTGAAATACGGTAGTGGCCGTGGGGTAGGACACTCACACCATTCTCGAGCACATAGACTTTGTCGGATATGCACGACATTGCATTCTTTTCCGCTCTCACAGTATAATTTCTATACTCTAGAGAGCAAATTGCAAGCACTTGTGCTCTCGGCACTAGGCTACTTTCTACACAGTCTCTGTACACGCTCATGTTGAAATTGCTCTTTACAAAAGGTGTAGGCACCCCTTTACACGCCTTCTTTTCTTCCCCACTATGAGTTTCCACGCAATAAGCTTTGGGGCCCGGGAACACCCCCTGGATATCAAATCACTCCCCGTCTCTGATTTTAACATTAATAATTGGTTGGGGGCTTGACGTTTCACGAACTCGGGGTAGAGGGACGGACTCCAGTTGGTGAAATCCATCCGCGAGCTGTTATGCACCCCCTTTTGCAAATCATCCAATAAATCTACAGTCCCATTTACCTGTAACAGCAGAAAAGCTGTATCACCATAGTAAACTTGAACCTCCCCCTCCCGTGGCCATTGCACATTGCACACATTGTAAAAGAACGACAGCATGAGCTTTTTTGAAATTTCTAGTACTGAACTGCCGCCCGCTATATTCTTTTTCAGTACCACATTTCGATTTCGCCTGTGTAGAAGAACCATGCCAGTCTCTATGCTCGTGAACGATGTAAAATTGGGGTCGGCAATAATTCGTGCACACTCTAGAAGGTCAGTCAAGACGTCGCAGCGAGATCTATTACGAACGCTTTCACACATTTTGCCAAACGCTGAATTTAGGATGAGCTTATACATTTCCTTCTCCACCTTTGAATTTGCCTTAGAGCGTTTATCGACAAAGGTGTCGATAAACATTTTCAAATATGGTCGCTGATTGAACTGCAGGACCCTGTGTATTTTGGTGATTTTGAAAACATTGCTCACCATCCAGTGCAAAAGCAAATGGTGAACAACGATATTATCCTTAGGGTCCAAATCAGTTTCTGTTTGGAGGGAGTCCAGTGCATCCCCATATCCTCAACTAATGAACGATTGTAGGGGCTCAGCGAGCCCCTGCTCACGGGCCGATTGATACAGGGAAAGACAAAATCTTTGACTGAGTCGTGAAGCGCCAGCGGAATGTGACCGTCAACTTCAAAGAACCATCCTTGTGGCCCATTGTCCTCGACGGTGGTAATGTCGGGGAACTCACAAGGATTCTCAAGCCATTGATAGTTCCCACACGGAAAAGAGTATTGTGACATTGCCGAGGGGTAAAATGAGTTCATGTCCAAGAACACTGCATTTGACTTTGCACCGGTGCTTTGTCCGCTTGGATCGGTTGATAAGACGCAGTCCCCATGAAAAACATACCCACCCCTCATTGAACGCTCTAAAAAAAGGTGCTGATCTACGTCGGTGATTAGGCCTATTTCCTCCCTGCTAATTTTTAAAATTCAATCCATCACTAAATGGGGTGTAGAAAAATAATAGCCTATATCTAACCCGAACTCTGAATAGATCTGGTCTGTGTTCTTACAGACTATATCCAACAGAGTTAAAAAGTCACTGGCCAAGTATAGTCTACAATAATTGTAACTATTTTTACAATTATTATTTAAGCGCACCGCCTTTGATAACTTATAATACTTTTCACTACATTCTCTGTCGCTAAGTGTATTGTGGTAAGCTGATATTGGAGGTACTTACACCTCGCTTAAGTAAGTACCAGCGCATAACCAGTCATCTCCACCTCCACCTTTATAGTTCAATAGATAATACATTTCACCGTCTGGAAAGCGCTGTTTAAGCAAGGGAAAGCTATCAAAATTGTCGCTTTTTTGCACTTGAATCAATTGACTCAATGCCTTGGGGAAAAAACTAAAGGAATCTAAAAACCTGATTTTATTCCAGCACATATGCCCATTATCCACTGCCTGCCATTTCAGTTCGAGAAGCAGCAACTTCTCAGCCGATTTGGGAATAATATTGTAGATAAATGAACTATTTACCCATGGACAATCTACTTCCCCTCCCTCCCTATGCATACGTGCCAGTGCCGGTAAAATAAATTTTAAATCATAATTGGAATTATGAATAAAAACACGGATAAAAAACTGCTGGCTAACATTTAAATTACACGATTGATGCGCTACCCCACTAAAATTACTACCCCCAGAGGATATTTCCTGCCACAAGTGATCATTGTCTCTGAATTTCCCGCTCCCCCCTCTTTTCCCTTTAGTCTCCGGTTCCCCCGCGACCCCCAGCCCCTTCACTACACCCCCTATTTTTTTACTATTACGAGAGAGACGCTACACTGCAGACCGACCCCTAGGATATGGGGCATGTCTTAAGTAAAACCAAGTACTCTTAGCCGAGAACCTTAGTTTCGTTAAACTCTTGAACTTAACATTTAAGACCTCCGTCACTGGTTCACCTATTTCCAACAACCTCGGCGTGTTAGAACTGTCTCTTTCTACATCGGTATAGGACACTGCAATGGCCTGGTGTTCTTCGACTCAGTTTGGACATTGGGAGTCGTTCACCTCCACCAGCTTAGCTTCACAGTCTAAAGGTATTTTATCGCACTGGAGAAAGGTGTTTTGGAAATTTTTAACTCGTAGAATGGCCCTATCCCCAGAAACCATTTCCACTGTCTGGAAGCCGTGTTATCTACAATGCCTTATGTGAGTCCATAGTTTTATATCACTACGGACTTGTGAGAGGCATGTTGGACAGTAGAAACATAGCCCTATATCTGTATCACCCCCCAGAACTCTACTAATGTCAGTGATAGAGTTAAAATGACCGATTGTGTTCGGTTGACTAGGTGGCGTGTATAAAAACCAAACCCAGTGTTTAACCAAACCAACTGACGGGCCCCTTATGGGGAAGACCACCCCCTTCTTTTTAGAGCAAGTTCCATCTTCAAATTCAGTTTCGTATTGTACCACAGTAACGCCGATATTTAAGTGGGCATTTGCCCTTTCAAAAATATCAATGGATCGAAGCGTTACTGGGTATTTTCCTTCTAAACAAGAAAAAATCGACACTGGGGAAATCGAACCCGTCCTTCCCATGCACAGCCCAAGTGTCTAAATTCTTCTTGGTAGTATCACGAGCTAGAGGCTCGTATGCTGAGCTGTTGAAAGCATACCGGAAACATTTTTGATCGGTTTCAAAAGAAATCCGCTGGACACCTTTACAAGCTCCTAGATCTGGATTATAATTTAAAACTACTGCCCTTTCTCCAACCTCACTTAAAATAAAATCTTTCTTAAATTTACAAATATTAACACTTAAATTTTCAACAAAAAGAACTAGAGACCCACTAGTGTTTTCATTAAGGTTCTCAAGATGCGTTATAATTTGATCTACTCAATCTGTGAAAGCACCCTAAAAATTGTCCAAATTTGAATAAACACCCTGTATATCTTACTTTAATTAATTATTAATAACTTCTCTAATTCAATACATCAAATAAAACAACATTAAAGATATAGAGACCTGAATTGATTCACTCACCACCACTTTAAGTTGAATCTCAAGACTTGCACGACTTTTCTCTACATCTGTATGCCCACTTTCTACAGGGTCAAAAACAAATTTTCCCCCATTAGTGAATTAAAGGGATCACCAAACGTCGCAGTGTAAACAACTATTGCATTTAAAATTCTGTTGGTTAATTGAAAATCGGGGAGAGTTGTACCCCCCTCCCCCGCGTGGATATTAACCCCACCCCCCACGGGTTCAAAAATAACTGGCGAATGTTCCACTTCAGTTATTTGAAGTGGATTCGTGTAATCAGTGGGGGGAGGGTTCCCTGTTAATTCCCGTGTAAAATCATCTAAAAGCTGCAAAGTATTCGGACTTAGCAAAGGTAAGTCCCCCTGTTCAACTGTGCTACTATCTACATTAAAATAATTAGTTAAAAAATCATCAATATTTTCAGGTATTTCATTAACGATACCTTGACAAGACATTTCACTTTCACGATACTCCAAAGATGCATCGCCTTCCTCTTCTTTCCTGGACGGTGAATATTTGACCAATGCAACCTATAAATGAAAAAATAGCTTATTTTCAAAGTGTTCAAATCATCCCTACTGCTTTTAAAATTTGAATTATTATTGCTTAATAACATATGGATAATTCAAGTGAAAGTTCCATCTTAACGACAATCTAAGATATGACATAGAAGGCAACAATTTGTTCGTTTATTTTCGGTGTTCAATTTTTTTATTTATTTTTTTTCGGTACTCACCCCAGTGCTTACCGCAACTTTACCCACAGCGCTTCTCGGCCCAAACGTGGCTAGTCGAGTGCCCACGGCACTTCCCCCGGTACTTCCCTACCCTTGTTCCACAGCGCGTCCTGAACCCATCGGCACATTCCGGGCTCCGTGGCTCCCAGCCCTTTACATAATGCCTCAAAAAAGTTGAAATATTTCTAAGTCCATACAGGTTCGGTAAACACATGAGTTTAATTATGGAGGATAGATGAACGAGTTTGAACTTCAAAATGTTGAGAACCGTTAAGTCACTTTCCTCACACTTCTTAGCCATTATACCACTTTGTTTTGACATAAAGCTATCTGCGCGACGTTATAAGTAATTTTGGTATCTCCTTTTCCTCTTTTGTTTTACATTAGCGGTTGTATTCAATCAAGGTTTCAATGACTTTTGCGTAATTCTGTGTTTTCTGAGATACTTGAGAAAAAATTGTCTGTAAAATTAATATTTTGTAAATTGTATTTATATATTATATTTAAGAGTAAAACATGGCCCGATATAAATATTCAGTTTAAATTAGAACGACAATATGTGCCAGATGGGATAATCTCTCTCAAAATTAGGTGAAAAAGAGCAGTCGGTGTTTCAAAGGTACCTAAAAATGTATGTGAGATCAACAGAGAAAGTTTTAAGCACTAGAAAAAATAGCATTGTGAAGTTCAAAGGTAGTAATTACTAATATAAAGTAAAGGATCAGAGTCTATTAATTGATAGAGAATAGATTGCAAATATTAGAAAAGAGCGTTTTCTTTGCAAAAAATTACCGTTATTTTAAACCATGTGATATACAAGAAAAACAAGAGGTGGGGGTGAGGGGTTACGATCTCACTGTGATATGTTTATATTGGGAATTGAAAAAGAAAAAAACATTGGAAGAAATAGATAGGTAGGAAAAAATGTTTACATTTGCATAATCCGTCGGGGCTTGGGCACCCGAAGGACCTGGTACCGTGTGTTGGAGGGCGGGCGGGGCGGCAGCGCTATGTTCTTGCGCGGCTGGGCCGGCTATTTCACGATCTTGCGTAGCTTCGGCATTGTAGTTATCCGCCCACTCTCTCTTAAACTTTCAGTCAGGCCGCATTGGGGCTTCCTCTTAATCTCTTGCTCTCTTGGAAAGAGGGGGCACACGTTCTTCATAATTGGCCTTAAAAGAAGAGAAACAAATTAGTATCAAAATAATTTCTACCTTTTTAAAGAAAAGAAAGTTAGTACCCTCATCCATGTAATTTTGTCTAGAAAAGTATTAATCACTAAGAAAGCACAACGTAAAAAAATTTCGTGAAATATACTAATTGCATCCTTTTGAATCTGAGAATTACGGCTCACTGAGCCGTTCAAAAGCCGGCCTATATAAGTCGGCATAATTTCTTATTTTTAGGCGTTTCTGTTCTTTTCTGGTTTTAATCTGCATTGAGCATGCCTTGTTTGATGCATTTAAAGTATTAGCAGTATTTTTTATCTTTCCATATCCTTTTACGATAGCTGGTATTTACCCCACCTCCAGAAAAAACACCCCGAGGAAAATAATCCCCACCGAAAATATCCCTGAGAAAAGACATGGAAAAATATCCCCTCCCCCCACCGAAAGATATCGCATCCTTTTGAATCTGAGAATTACGGCTCACTGAGCCGTTCAAAAGCCAGCCTATATAAGTCGGCATAATTTCTTATTTTTAGGCGTTTCTGTTCTTTTCTGGTTTTAATCTGCATTGAGCATGCCTTGTTTGATGCATTTAAAGTATTAACGGTATTTTTATCTTTCCATATCCTTTTACGATAGCTGGTATTTACCCTACTTCCAGAAAAAAAACCCCGAGGAAAATCATCCACACGGAAAATATCACTGATAAAAGACATGAAAGAACACCCCATCCCCCAACAAAAAGTTTACGCTTACGATTTACTATTAGAAGTAAGAATTAATGCGATAGGCACAAGCCGGCGTCGGTCGGTTGTAGAAAAAACATCCGTAATGCTATTGAGTCGTCATCGTTGGTTTTCAGTTTGCACTGATGGCGGTCGACTTGAATTCATTGCCCTCCCTCTGTACATAATTTACTTACAACGAAGCGGTTCGAAGCACTGTCTTGCCTCCGCCACCCGGTCTCATTCTGGTCTCCGTAGAGTGTTATGAGTAATTTGAAAATAATATCTTGCACCGCTTCTCTGACAAATACAAGGTTACGAAACTACAAGCTTAATATACAGCAATCTCTTTTTGCTTAAAACTGTTTTAATTTGAAAGCCAAAACAAAACCCTTTGACTAGACCGATAGCGTGAACACACCGGAAAAGGGTGACAGCTAATTATAGGCCTCACATTGGAGTCTTGTGTCAAATCAGAGCAGGCTAATAACAACAGAGCGATGGATGTCTCAGTTAGAGAAAAGATTACAATTGAGAAAAGCCAAAATTTAACGAAGGGATAATTATTTCTTTTTGCAAGAATTTAGGGTTGTAAAACATTGGGTTAGGGTAAAAAGAATATATTTTATGTTTTCCATTGATTATAATGATGTTTGTATGGTTTGGGGGGGGGAGGGGTTTTGGGTAATGGAATCTATTTACGTTTTAGCTGAATATACTGGAGGATGTCCGAGGAAAATTCATTTGAAAATAAAAATACACTTATACTGCTAATTGCGGCTGCCAAGGCCTCAAGCTCATCAATATTATCCATTCTAGTTGTTTACACTGTGTCAAAATACTTTCTGATAATTTAATCACACTGCATGCCCGTTATATGCGAAATCTCAAGGCCGAATTGCTATGTAATGGGGAAAATTATATGTAACAAGCCCTCTGATTGGCTGAGAAGGGGGATGTATCCAAATCGCTGATTGGCTGAGAAGGAAACACGTGATCTAACTGTTTCCGGGAAACTCATAACATTCGCTGAGAGCGTGCCAAAAACAACAACAACAACATCGACCTTGACATTCGCTGAGAGCGTGCACATACAACAACAACAACATCGACCTGGGAAATTTAGGTCATTGACCCCATTAACGACGTGTTCTCCCTAATGACTCTATGCCCATATATGGTGTGCTGTCCGCGCTGGTACCCCCATCTCTACTAGGGCCCCCTATTAGGACTTGTTCATTGTCGTGGGTATTTGCGATTTCTGATAGGCTACTGGCCTTATTTGGCTTTTGTGTGCGCTCCCTTTTAATTGATTCTTTGGATCTTATGGAATGCCATGGCGAATCTATCACTCAGTTTTCCAATAATTTGAGGTATATCTGAATAATTTCGACATTTTTGTTGTTGTCTTTGTACCTCTTTACTAATACCCTCAATTTTTTTTTTCGAGGAACACTAAGCTGTTTAACGTTATTTTGCGTGTTTGTTTGAACCCTATAGTGACCTTGTTAATTATTCAGTAAATTATTTTTCTAATGAAAGCTGAGACGGTATCCTATCAAGGTGGTATCCAGAGGAGGGGGGGGGGTAGGGAGGTGTTATATTTAAATGATAATAGCTCGAAATTTTATTTATTGAAAGCAGGGATCCCAAAAAGTTCATTTTTTTTTAATTTAAAGCAGAGACGGCATCCTATCAAGGTGGTATCCCGAAGGGGGAGGTGGGTACTTAGCTATCAAATTTAAATAATAATACTTCGATTTTTTTAAAGCAGGGTTGCCAATAAGTTAATTATTTTTTTCATTTAAAGCAGAGACGGTATCCTATCAAGATGGTATCCATAAGGGGTGGGCATAGGGAATTATTATATTTAAGTGATAGTACCTTGATTTTTTTATTGAAAGCAGGAATGCCAAAAAGTTGACAAAATTAACAAGATTTTCGTGAGTTGTGCTTGATACAGCACTTGCATGATTTTATCGTCCAAAGGGAAAGGGACATATGCGTCCAATCCGGTTTTTTTTCCTATTGATGAAACGGGTTTACTTTGAAAACATTCATTCATATGTACCAGGCAGATTCACACTAAAACGGATTGGTGTGACGAAAGAGATATTGACATCCCCACCTAGAGTTTCGCTCGAGTAACAATGGCGCCCTTGGTCCAGTGCCCAAGTTACACTAAAAGGCCAGGTCAAAATAAAAGCTTTCAATTTGGGAGGTTCAAGGAGGGTACATGACATGAGGGTACTAGATGTTGCAACGTTCTTACGTATCTACAGTGGTTTAGAAAATTCGATCTACTATGTAGGTATATTATAATTAAATGTTTAATATATAGAGTTCCTTACATGGGCACCCATAGACTGAATTTTATGGGGGGGGGGGGGGTCATACCTGGTCTAATGAGCATTTCCAGTGCTGTATAATTGAAATCTCAAGACAAAATATCATGGGCAGCGCGATAGCGCTGCCTAAGTGAAGAGCGATATGGGCACAATATATTGTTTTTTTTTAGACCAGGGCACTTCTTATAGAAAGAAATGTCATACGAACTTCAAAAAAGCTCATGGAGGGCAGCCAGCTCCCCCTCCCCCCCGTCAATCACTTCCCCAAACACATCCAATCAAAATTTTGAGATAGGCATTTTATTCAGTTTAGTTTTAAGGTCCGAAAATTATGACTTTGAGAATGACCCCCCCCCCACCCCCACACACACACACACACACAAACCTCAGAGCAAAGGTTGTAAGTCACACCTTGTGGGTATTTAAGGCTTTTTATAGGAAAGGGGCTCATTTGATTGGTAACCAGAAGTTCTACTGGCTTTTTTAACAGTCGAAAGTGATTGGAGGTCATCCAGGCCCCTCCTCATAATCCAATCATTTCCCAAAGCATATTCAATCATCATTTTTGAGATAGCCATTTTGTTCAGTGTAGTTTAAATGTCCAGAAATTATGTCTTTGAGGATAGCCCCCCCCCCCCCCTCATATAGGCCTTAGGTCAAGAGTTATAAGTTACGCCCTGGGGACATAAAACGTTTTTATAGAAATTCGGGTCGTACAAACCTCAAAGAGGGATCATTTGATTGGTAATCTGAAGTTACAGTGCTATTTTCAAGAGTCAAAGTGATAAGAAGGCATATAGCCCTCCCACACACACACACAAACACGTCGTATTTTCTAGAAACGCATCAGATGGAAATTTTAAGATGGCCATTTATTGTCGTAGAAACTTCAAAAAGGCCTCATTGGATTGGTAATCAGAAGTTATAGTGCTCTATTTAAGAGTCAAAGTGATCAGAAGGCAAATAGACCTCCCCACACAAACACACGTCGTATTTTCCAGAAACGCATCTGATAGAAATTTTTAGATGGCCATTTGTTGTCGTAGAAACTTCAAAAAGGGCTCAGTTTGTTGGTAACTAAAGAGCTAGTACCCTTTTTATAGTCAAAAGTGATTGGAGGGCAACCATCCCCCCCCCCTACACCCATCATTTCCCCAAACACTTCCAGTCAAAATCTCGAGATAGTTATTTTGTTTGACGTAGTTTAAAAATCCAGAAATTATGTCTTTGGAAATCGGAAGTTGAAGAGCTATTTTTAAGAGTCAAATTTATCGGAGGGCAGCTATACCCCCCCCCCCAAGTTGTATTTCCCCAAATGCATCTAATAGAAATTTTGAGAGGGTCATTTTTTCAAAAATAGTTCAAAAAGATCTCATAACCCACTCTTTGGGGCAGTAATAACCCCCAAAGTATGGGGATGAGGGCTTAAGGTTTTGTTCCGGGGGGATGTACGATTGTCATTACGAGTGGTTCTTGTGAACTTTACAACAGACTAAGGTAATTGGACATGCTTCCCTTTAGTTCCATTTTAAGAATCAAGCCCGAGGGAGCGAAAATAGCCCCCCCCCCTCTCCCTGTTATCCTTTTTTCCCCAAAGACATTCGATCGAAATTGTGAGACAGCCATTTTGTAGCCAATAGCCCAAAGAGAATATAACAATATCTTCATTAATCAAATATAAGAAATATTTAGGCGGACGTTGAACTAAATCAAAAAAAACTATGAACATGTGAACTTTCAAAAAGGTGACAAAGCAATATCCCGAGAACAATTTATATTATTAAGTTAGATCTTTTAAGAGTAATTTGTGGGGGATTTTGAACTAGCCAAAAAGCACTATGTGTATACTTTTGGTACTACAACTACAGTTATTGTAACTAATGACGCTTAGAGTATTAAGGTGAAACTTCTAGGAAGTGTTTAGGGGGCGTTCCAATTAAACGAAAAAACTGTATAAATGCAGGTTTTCAAAAGGGCTTATAAGCGATATCATAAGCAACATCACTCTGTAATAGCTAGAAATATCATTGAAACCTTTAAAGAAGCTAATTCGATTCAAAATTAAAAGTTCTAGGGTCATTTCTAAGAGTAAAAAGAGACTGGAGGGAAATCAGCCCGTCTCTCAAGCCGATTTATTTCCCAAACACATCTAGTCAAAATTTTGAGACAACTATTTTGTTCAGCATAGTGAACGGTCCAGCAACTATGTTTAGGAATATTGGGCATGCCAAACCCCCACGATTATACCAAACTATGGATTCATATAGATAAAAACAAAAAGATATAAAAAAATTTTTTTTTCATGAAAATGACTTTGTCAATAAAAAACGAACAGAAATTCATCTAAAAAAAAACCTTTTTCAGAAAACAAGCTTTTGAAAGAAAAGTAAAGAGCTCCATTAAGCCAAAAATGGCTAGAAATGAAGTCAAGTAATCATCCAAGCGTAAAACTACCACAAATCACTATCAATAAATAAATAAAACTCAAAATGAAGAGTCATTAGAATAAATAGCCGAGTCAAACTCTAACATTTGAAACGAGCAAAACTTAACTTTAGTAGGGCTGACAACCCCCATGCCTTCTCAAGACCAGAACATAATTTGCGCTTTACTGAAAACAAAATATGTATAAATTTTTACCCTTTTTTTACTTAAATAAGTAAAAAACTTTTTTCCTCACTTTTTTTTACCCATTTTTTATTTTAAGGAATAGATATCGGTGTAGGTAAATTACACTGACAATCCACAGTCATTTTATTTTTTTTTTTCAGTAAAGTCTAAGTTATGTTCTGGTCTTAAGAAGGCATAGGGGCTGTCAGCCCTAGTAATGCTAGTTTTTCCTTTTTTTAAGTTTGAATCGGCAATTTATTTTAATTTCTGTTCCTTTTGAGTTTCATTTAATTGTTGATAGTGATTTGTGGTAGTTTTACGCTCGGAAGGTTATTTGACTTTATTTTTGCCCATTTTGGCTTAATAGAGCTCTTTACTTTTCTTTGAAAACTTATTCTGTAGAAAGTTTTTTAAATTAATACAAATATATGACACTGTCATTCAGCCAGGGGGGCAGGCGCCCCCTTGCCCTCCCCCCTCTTATGGGCGCCCATGGTTCCTTAGGTTAGGCATTTAATATAATGTGTTCTAGGTGGCCTGCTTTCCATAATTCTCTGTTGTAGTTTACATAATTTGGCTACTAAAGTATTATACTTTCATCATATCTTGGTATATGTCCTTAGGATTAACCTAACTTCACTTTTTGGGTGTGGTCGCTATAACACATGAGCACCAATAAATCTTGTGAGTATCGCGCTCCAAATCACCAACAACGATTTAAATTGTTTAATAAAGTGTCTAGAAACGTTAGCTATCAATTTGTTTTAGCTCTTAGAAATGCAATTATTACCTAATAACTTTGTCATGACGGAAGAAATACGGTTTAAATGTTAACAAGAATTGTATTTCTTATTTTCCTTCTTGAAGGTGAATAGTTCTGCGTAGTTAATTGTACTGGCTTATTTTTTGAATTTTAGATGGCAGATAGAGCGTAACGCGGCAAAAATGAATTTCAGAAATCTGCTTTCCGGGCAATATTTATCCCCGTGTAAATAGTAAGAAATTTGGGTTGTATGGCCATAGGAATGTTTGAAAATAAATAAAATCATTGTTAAGCGGCTTTTCTTGAATTTTAAAATATAAGAACATCGCATAAAGGAGTAAGTTTCTTGTACCAAATTTCGATAATTTTTGAAAATATTGCATCAGCTGATTGGTCACGTGACTTCCATCTGCTGCCCTTCCATTGTATTGAAAAATACATTTTAGTCTACCCAAAATTGGTAGGCTAATTTGTATGAACTTTGATCATTAATATTGACCAGCTCATCATATAATGTCAATCAGTGCTTTGCTGCAGGCTGCTGAATATTTGGACAAAAAAGACAAAGGTTAGAGTCAATCTTGCCCAGAAAATTTACTAGCAAGCTTTGTTTAACATAGCTTATGTCTTCTCATGATTATTCTGGTAAATGTATCAGTCTTTAGATAGCTTTACTATCCAAAAGGACATTCCTTTTATGTACCTTTTGAAACTGACTCAAAATAGACTTCAGTCATTGCTACCCTCAAATGGGTAAAAGCTTATTACAGGGCAGAAATTGGACAGGTAGGCCTAAAAAAATGGCCTCGAGCATGGGGTTCTCCAATCAATGCCATCTCCAAATATAATAATTGCTGTCTTTGTAATTGCATCCCATTACCCCAAATAGGTTAGGTTTATAGGCATAGGCTATACAAAAGTTAGCTGTTTTTTTTGTGCAACTGTTAGGCATTTTCAACCATCCTTGATTCAAAATAAGCACAAAAGATATTGAAAAAACAATAAAATCAGCAACCTTTTGAATAAGGTTAAGCATAGGTCTAACCCTGTTAAATTGTGGTAAGAGAGGGTAGGATACCACTGCAATGGAAGCAATAATTATACATTTAGACTAGACCCAAGCATTGGATACAGAATCAAATAGTATACTTCTGGTTACATTCTTATCTGTGTCCTTTTCTGTAGAGAACACTAGAATAATAGGCCTATCCCCATTAGCCGGACATTGCTTACCCTAATTATAGACAGATATATTGATTAAATGAATATTTTATAAATATGGATGATAGTTTCTTAACCCTGGAACACTGTTGCATCTTAAAAGTCAGTGTTATGTACTTATGGCCCCACCACATTTGGTACAGAAGGTGATCTTCATCCTAAAAAATTTTGATGGATAGAGTGAGCAATTTATAGAGTCATCAAAAGTCACTGGTCTATAAAGGGAGCAGGAGTGGAAGTGGGTACTTCAAAATACCTTCCTGGGACACAATTTAGTCTGTAGATCCATCCCTGAAAGTTTCATTTTCCTAACCTAACCCCTTTCCACAATAGCAAAAAGTGGCTAAACTAGAATTTTTCCAAATAGCCTATATCCATCATTTAGATCTGTGGCATTAATTCATGAATATGTGGGCTGGTGATTTTTTCAATGGAAAAACCAAAAATGTATTTTTCAACCAAAATACCCCCAGAAGAGGTATTTTTTAAAATCTACCAGGAAGCACATTCCCATTCCAACTGACACCACTAGTTTAGAAACTGTTCTAATATTAAGATCCTATGTCCCAGATTGGACAGAATTTCCTGAGTTTACGCTCAAACACATAGTCTATATATTTTTGTGGTACAGTTTCACTATTTTTTAGCAGTACATTAAAAATTGCATGTTTCAGTTAGCTAAAATATAAAAACTAATTGCATACATGTAGAGAAAATTTGGACAAATTCAATGGTGAAATAATCTGATTTTTAGGTGGTATAATAGAGATTATACAGTGGTCAGTTGTCTGACTACTGGGTATCTTACCCTGTAATAACAAAAGAGTAATAGGCTGTTTGATTCTCCAGTTAATGCTTTATTTTAAAGATAATTGTTGCTACAATGGCACTCTTTTTTAATCTGGGGTTTGAAAATATGATTGCTATGATCTCAGCTGGATTTCAAGCCATCTCAGGGATCTTCTCAAATCTAAGATAAATTTTTACAAATAAAGATCTCTCCTTGGGCCTTGTTGAAGCTGCAGATATATTTTAAAAGGTTTCATGTTTATAACATGGATTACTCAAGATCATCAAAGACCTATACTCTTAGAGAGGAAGGTACTTCAAAAGCCCTTCCATGTGTATTATTAAGGTTCTGGATCTTTTTGTGAGACTCTGTTCACCTAAGTCAGGTACTCCCAAAGATAGCCAGAACCACCTAATCTAGAATTTTAGCAAATTCATTTTAATCAAAAGTTTCTGCATATTGCAAATTAAGTATTTTATTTTTATAGTGTAGTGTACTAATTTCTATGTAGTCTTTGGCTATATTTTGGTCCCATTAAAGGGGGGCAGGATCCACAATTGTCACACTAGAAAATGTTATATATAGAAAGAGTATCCAACAATTTGTAATTTGTGCTGTATGAGACAAGCCTATGGCTTACTCCATTTCTGATTAATAATATTACATCCAAGATAATCAACTCTGCATTTTCTCAAGAATGGGATTTGTAATTATTGATACAAATTTTATTTTAGTACCCATGCCAAAACTATTTGATCATCTGCCTTTCAATTCTGGGGCATAATCAAAAGGACAATCTCAAGCTGGTGGTCTAGAATTTTCATGAAACTCTACAAGGCATTGGTATGACTATGGCTTGAGGTTGGAAAGTCTTAGCATCTCCCTTTTTCAAAAAAGATCCAGTCCAGGAATAGGTGCAATGCAGAGCAACAAAGATGATCGGTCTGGTCGGTCGGTTGAAACAAACTTGATTGATTCTTATAATTATATCACCGATCTTCTAGACCAGGGGTTCCCAGTCGATATGATACTACTCGATTTGGCAAAGGCGTTTGACAAAGTCTGCCATAAAAGACTTCGAATCAAGCTCCAAGCTATTGGGGTGAGTGGCGGTGTGGTTGAGTGGGTGATGCAGTTCTTCACAGATAGGAAACAGACAGTTAAAGTATTTGGCGAGGATGGAAGGAAGTTTTTCTCCAAGGTGGCCGCTGTTGGAAGTGGTGTCCCCCAGGGCAGGGTTTTGGGTCCAACTTTATTTAATATATATATAAATGACGTGCCAAAAATCCTAAATAACAAAGTAAGCCTCTACGCTGATGACTCGAAACTTATCGGTCGTGCAGACGCAGCAGAGAATATTAAGTCGATCCAACTGGACCTCAATACATTCACTCACTGGAGTAATATTTGGAGGCTTGAATTCAACGCATCAAAATGCAAGACTCTCCACCTTGGGAAGAAAAACCCACACACTCAGTACCATATGGATTGTAGGGATGGGTCCCGAAATGCCATTTCCAGCAGCCACACGGAGCGAGATCTTGGTGTCCTGGTAGACGACGAATTGAAATATTGTATTCATGCACAAGTGACTATTGCGAAGGCTAATCAGACTATTGGCTTAATCAAAAGAACGTTCACTAGCATATCTCCAACTGTTATGACCAAGCTATACAAGTCTAGTTCGACCAAGGCTAGAGTTTGGAATGTGTATCGCATGCCCAATCAATAAGACAGACCAAGCAGCTTTAGAATCAATCCAGAGGAGAGCAATAAAATGTATTAGAGACCTCTATGATGTCCTTTATCCATCCCGTCTCTGTAAGCTTAGAATACCATCTCTAACATATCCTCGCAAATAAGGCAATGTGATAACAGCATACAAGCTCCTAAATGCTGAGGATACCATTCCTGGCCTTTTTCAACTGGACAATTCAAACAGAACTCGTGGTCATTCTCAAAAGCAATTCCGAAAACGAGCCAACACCAGACTAAGGAACAAGTTCTTCTCAAATAGAGTCGTCAGCTTGTGGAACCCCCTTAGTGAAAAAACAGTAACATCTACCAGCGTGGATGCGTTTAAGTCATCAGTGGATAGAGAGTGGCTCAACAAACTGTGGTGCACCATTTGGGACGCCACAAATGATGATTAACTATCATCACTGAAGCTGGCGGACACAGGATTCGTCCTATCGCTAGCAAGTGCGATTTAAGGTAATTTAAGGTAATGATCATTTGATCATATGCTATTTTATGGAAATAACTGGAATTTTAACTTAATTGCAGCAAATGTCTTTTAAAGAACAAACATGCAATATTTAGTTCCTCACATTAACTTATAGAAGAAAACAGGGAGATATGATTTCAATGCACAGAATTATATCTAAAACACCATTCTTGCTCTTCTTTCTTGCCCCTTGCACCACATAACTAGGGGACATTTGGAGACTCTTTTAAAGTAGCATTATACAGCCAGGGAAAGAAGCCACTTCTTCAGCTAGAGATTAGCCAACCTATAGAACTAATTCTCAGAAAATATAGTATCTGCTATGTCAACAACCACATTCTTCTTTTTACAAAAAACAGAACTTGGAACCTATAATAGACATTCAAATGCAAGATAGACAGAGTATACTATATTGTGAGTTTCTGTACAACTGGGAGGCAGCCAAATCCTTAACCAGGATATAAAAAACAATCAGGTGAGAAAAATAGGCCTGCAGAAGTCATCACAGCATAAGAAGGATAGAAATCCTTATTTGAATCCAAGCTGCAATTGAATGTGCAAGTGTTGATTGGATAGTCAAATGGTACTGCTCTTTTTTTATTATAGGATTTCCTTCAGAATAGGGCATAGACAAGACTTCTCATTCTTCAATCTTTTCAAGGGCTATGTGGATGTCATCTACCAGACTTCCTTTCGGCACTGCATTTGGAGGTTTTCAGCTAATCTGTTTGGATATAAGGCAATCAGTGATTGGAGTATAGATGCCCTACTTTTCTTTGAGGTGAAGTTTCTGGTTAATGAGTAGTTGTATATCTGGTTGGATCTGTAGCTTTTGAATTCTTTGAAATGCTTCCTGTATGTTTATGTCAGGTTAGGTGCATTAAAAGATGATATGTTGAATATTTCCAAATGATTGGTTGCATAATCTACAATTGGGGTTATCAGTCTGATTTGAATTGAACTGTTCAGTCTTAAGAATTAGAGTTAGGGCCTTATTGTGAAGTATAAAACTGTCCTCTCCCTTTCTGTTGAACATTGACATTGTTTAAGAGGTTAGCTGCTTCTTAGTAGAATCTGCATTGTCACAGGACATTTATTGTGAGGGGGCAGTTCATTTAGTGCTTGGGCTGCCTTCTTATCCACTTTCTTTTGCCTCTAGTACCAACATGGCTTGGTATGTGTCAGAATCTTTTTTCTTTGTCCTATGGCTGTATCTCTAGCAAGATATTCTCAGATCAGCCAAATCTGTGGCTTGTTTTCAGTAAAGCCAGAGAAAATTTTGAGTCATTGAGCAGTGTAACTTTATTGCCAGGATGACATTTTGTACAGATTTCTCTGGTGACTTCCATGATTGGGCTGAGCTCTGTTGTTAGGACAGAAGATCCATCTGGTAAAATTTTTGCTATATGGAGTTTGTGTTTAGCTGCCAAGGAAGCCTTTTGGTTTCTGACAGCTCCATTTGTGTAGACCTCTATGGTTTTGGAACATCATCTCCTTTTCAACTGTAAAGAGTTTGACTATTTTACACTGTGGGTACTAGTTTGTGTGATGTTCTATCATGCACAGGTTGGCTTTCATAGCTCTTATGATCAAGGAAGGACTAGATGGAGAATAGTGTTTTCTTATCTGGGTGTGCTGCCAATTTAGAACTGCTTCCTTGAAGCATTTCTATGCCCTGACAATTGACTTTCATACTTTTTGTTGCCTTCTCACATGTGGCTTTGCAGATTGGGTAATATGGTCCAACACATTTTACTTTGGTGAAGCATCATACTATCTGACTTCTTGCCTTTTTGTGTCTAATTGGGAATTCAGCAATATCTTGCAGTGATTTAGTGGGTTTGTGTTGGTATAATCTTAGTACTATGTGTTTGTGTAATGACATGTTTGGATAGTTTCCAATTGGGCTAAGTTTGTATTCTTACAGGGTCCAAATGCTTCATTTATGTAATTTATCTTGGGTAGCACATTTTGCTTTATGAAATCTAATAGGGTTTTGAGTGATCCACCCAATTTGTTTGTGCAGGCCTCTTTGGTATGAGAATCCTCAAGATTTTGGATTGTAAAGGTGGTCTGTTTGTTGTTTTCAGGCTAGTGTGTTGTCAATTATTATTTCCAGCAGTTTGGTGCTAAGTATTTTTACTTTTGAATCATTCATCTTTTTTCTGCTAAAGAGCATTGCTTTTATTTTCATTACTGACATGGGGAATCATCCTGTTTGTGAAAAATGTTCAAATTCCCTCATCAATAGTTTTAATTCCTAATTCAGTTCTGATAGACTTTTCTGTGTTATCCATGCTGTGAGATTCTGCAAATTCTATCAAGAGTAATACCATATTCCTTTTTTTTATCTGATTTCTTCCCTGTAATAAATCTTACCTTAATTTGCACTTTGGGTTGATTATGGTTCATGCTGGATTTGTTCAGCCCTTTTTTGATGATTAATAATGCTCAAAATGAAAGAATAATTGCCAATGTGTTGAAGGCTCAATGACACACCAATAAAATCAATCAGTTGTGTGTTGGGTGGATTAGGGAATCACAGTTGCATTTCCCTGGTTTGTTGTTCTATTTCCCATCATATTTTGATTTGAATGATATTGCTGGAGCAACTACTGTTTCTTCACTGTGTTCATTCTAATCATTGGTCACTTGTTCAGTAAATAAGTTTTTGCATATGCTGGCATTCATAGTCTGTCTAAAAAGCTTTATTGAAAATTTTCTTGTTTGTGAGAATGAAATATTCGGTTTAAAAAGACTATAACTTGGCTAGCTAAGATATTTGAGGATCAACATCATGTCACCATGGTAGCGTTGGAATACCAGATTTGGCAATATCAATTCCTCAAGTCGTTTTCTGTATGGTGGGTTTGAGTTTATTTCTTGTAAACAGTGGGCTTATAATGCCAAATGAAACAAATTTAAAAATCAAAGTCAGCAGAGTTTTATGCATAGTCTAAGACTACACCTGGCTCTATTTAAGGGAGCAGGGGCTAGGGCACATTTTCAATACTATTGATTAGTGTGAGAGCACTTTCTCGAAGTTAAAACTAGAATATCAGCAGATTGGTTTAAGTTTTAATGTGGATACAACTGTAGCTGTCAGTTTCAACCTCAAAGGATACTCTGATAAATCCCTCCAACTTATTGAAACTTGTATCCCCCTCTCTAAAAGTCTTATTTACCTGGGAATGCCCATTGGAAATTCAATTAAGGAAACTGTTAAGCTTGCCATCCAAAATCTGGAAAAAAAAGACAAGGATAGCTTATGCGTCACTTGTCTCTAATGTTACACACCTTAGTTGTTTACTTTATAATATTCTAACTGTGCCTCATCTTCTTGCCCTGTCTCCTATTTGGCAACTTTTTCCTGCTTAAAAAAAAACTTGTTAATCGGATTTATTTTAAATTTGCTAAATTCCTTTTACATATGCCCCCTTGGACTAGTAACTCTTTTCATCCCAAAAATTTAAACTCATTTTTCCTTTCATAATTATTGATGAAAGAGTGAAGGATTTTAAATCTTCTGCCAGTAAACTTAATCATGATTGGTTCTCTTTATTTTTATGATTGGGTTATCTTGTGATTATGATATATGATTTATGATTATGTCTATGATTATTATGATTGTAAAAACTACTTATTTTTGGTCAGTGTTTAAATTTTCTTCTCTTTTCTCTTTTCCCCCTTATGTACTCCGTCATTTAGCGGATCTGCACCCTTTTTTGTTTTGACAGGTTATAAATAAATCGAATTGAATTGAGTATATTCTGAATGAGCAGTAAAGATTGCATCAGGTTGTATGCTCATCTTTTAGCTAGCAAAATTATCTATACATCAATAAATCTACCACAACAGTCGTCTGATTCATATTGAATTATAGATAATGCATTGAAATGATTAGCTTGGAAATGAATAGAATTCCTCTTTGTAGCTCATTAGAGGCCTAGAGATGGCTTGCTCTTCATATTCTTGTAGGCTGGTAAATTAGCTTTCTATACACCTTTTTAGCCTGGGAGGGTGTTTTCAAGCTCATATCCCTACTCTTTCCTATTTCTAAGGCTTAGAAAATTGTATAAAAGGCTAGTCTTAACTTTTGAAAAACATCTCACCTAATCTTTGACTGAGTCTACTTTTATTTGACTTTAGGTCTTGAAAATCAATCTAAATCATTTGTCTAGGACTTTAAGCCAAGTTAGGACTTTTTTTCAATTTTAAAATATTTTTGCAAATATGTGAGGCTAAGAACACTTTGCTTGGGCCTATGTGTGACATAGAATTTTCTCAAAATCATATCTTAAAACAACTTCTATGTATCCTCAGTTCAAAATCTAAACATGAGTATTATGCTCAAAATGATTATAAAAATAAAAAAATTATCTCCAGGGGTGAAACATTGTATACAATCCCAAATCATAGGCAGCGCTTTGCGCTGCCTAAGTAAAGAACAATGTTGGCACAATGTATTATTTTATAATTTATTTTCCAGACCAGGGCACTTTGTATCAAAGGAGTTGTCATAGAAACTTCAAAAAGCGCTCATTCAATTGGAAAATGGGAATGGCTAGTGCCTTTTTTAATAGTCTAAAGTGATTGGAAGGCAACTAATACCCCTTCCATGCCCACTATTTCCCCAAACACATCCAATCAGAATTTTGAGTTAGCCATTTTGTTCTACATAGTCGATTTCCATATAGAAATTATGTTTTTGAGGAGGAAACTCCCCCCAAAGCCCTCAGGGCAAGGGTTGTAAGTTATGCCCTGGGGGCATACAAGGTTTTTATAGAAAGCTTTGTTGTAGAAACATCAAAAGGGCTCGTTTGATTGGAAATTCAAAGGGCTAGTGTCCTTTTTAATAGTCAAAAGGGATTGGAAGGCAACTAACCCCCATCTCATGCCCACCTTTTCCCCAAACACATCCAATCAAAATTTTGAGATAGCCATTTTGTTCAACGTAGTTGAAAGCTATGAAAATTAGGTGTTTAAGGATGACAACTCCCCGTCCCCCACCACAGCCCTCAGGGCAAGGGTTATAAGTTATGCCCTGTGGGCATATAAGGTTTTCATAGAAAGCATTGTCAAAGCGTTGTCATAGAGCATTGACTTGAAAAAGGGCTCATTCGATTGGAAATGGAAATGGCTAGTGCCCTTTTATTAGTCAAAAGTGATTGGAGGGCAATTAGCCCCCCTCTCACGCCCACCATTTATCCAAACTCATCCAATCAAAATTTTGAGACAGCCATTTTGTTCAATGTAGTTGAAATTTCTGGAAATTATTTATTTGAGCAGGACGCTCCCCCCACAGCCTTCAGGGCAAGGGTTATAAGTTATGCCCTGGGGGCATATAAGGTTTTTATTGAAAGCTTTGTTGTAGAAATTTGAAAAAGGGCCCAATCGATTGGAAATTCAAAGGGCTAGTGCGCTTTGTAATAGTCGAAAGTGAATGGAGGGCAAATAACCCCCTCTCATGCCCACCTTTTCCCCAAACACATCCAATCAAAATTTTTAGATAGCCATTTTGTTCAATGTCGTTGGAAGTTTTGAAAATTAGGTCTTTAAGGATGATAACCCCCCACAGCCCTCAGTGAAAGGGTTGTAAGTTTTACCCTGGGAACATATAAGGTTTCTATAGAAAGTGTTGTCATAGAAACTTCAAAAAGGACTCATTCAATTGGAAATTCAAATGGCTAGTGCCATTTCAGTGCAATTGAAGGACATTTCCCCAAACACATTCGATCAAAATTTTGAGATAAGACATTCTGTTCAACATCGATGAAAGTTCTGGAAATTAGGTTTTTGAGGTTTACAACCTTCCGCCCCCCCCCCTCCACAGCGTTCAAGGCAATGGTTGTAAGTTATGCCCTGGGGGCATATATGGTTTTATACAAAGCGTTATCATAGAAACTTCAAGAAGGGCTCATTTGATTGGAAATTGAAAGGACTAGTGCCCTATTTAATAGTCGAAAGTGATTATAGGACAACTAACGCCTCTCTCACGCCCACCATTTCCCCAAACACATCCAATCAAAATTTTGAGATAGATATTTTTTTCGATGTAGTTGAAAGTTCTAGAAATTAGGTATTTGCCAGCGTTGTCGTAGAAACTTCAAAAAAGACTCATTTAATTGGGAATTGAGAGGGCTACTGCCCTTATTAATATTAAAAAGCAATTGAAGGGTGAATGCCCCTCCCCTCCATACCCATCATTTCCCCAAAAACTTCCAATCAAGATTTTGATGTAGCCATTTTGTTGATTGTAGTTGAAGGGTCTGGAAATTATGTGTTTTAGTATGACAACCCCCCAAAGCCCTCAGGGTTAAGGTTGTAAGTTTTGCCCATGGGGCATATATAGAAGGTGTTGTAGTAAAAACTTTAAATAGGCTCTATCGATTGGAAATCGGGAGGGCTATTTCCCTGATTAATAGTCGAAAGTAATCGGAGGGAGAATCCCCCCCCCCCTCCACGCCCCTCATTTCCCCAAAAATTTTCGATCAACATTTTGATATGGCCATTTTGTTCAACGTAGTTGAAGGGTCTGGAAATTATGTCTTTGAGGATGACAACCCTCCCCCCACAGCCCTCAGGACAAGGGTCGTAAGTTATGCCCTTGTGGGATATAACGTTTTATAGAAAGTTTTGTTGTAGAAGCTTTAAAAAGGGCTCATTCGATTGGAAATTCAGAGGACTGGTGCCTTTTTTATTAGTCGCAAGTGATCAGAGGGCAAATGCCCCCTCTACGTCTATCATTTCCGCAAGCACTTCCAATCAAAATTTTTATATATCCATTTTGTTATTTACCAGACCCAGGTCTGGTAATTATGTCTTTGAGGATAACAAATCCCCCCAGCCCTTAGGGCAAGGGTTGTGGTCATATAGACTTCGAAGGGGGCTCTTTGGATTGGTAATCAGACGCTCTAGTGCTCTTTTTAAAAGTCAAAGTGATCAGAGGGCAGCTATCATCTCCCTTCTACACACAGGTCGTATTGTCCTCAAATGCGTTTACTATAAGTTTTGAGATAGCCATTCTATTCAAAATAGTCTAAATATCATATAACAAGGCTTTTGGGGTTGAAACAAACCCCAGAGATTAGGGGCAAGGGTTATAAGTTATGCCCAGGAGTATTTAAGGTTTCTATGGAAGGGATGGTTGTTTAACTTCAGAGGAGCTCAGTCTTTCTCCCTGAAAAAGACTATGTCAGTATAAAACGAACAGAAATTAATCAAAAAAAATTTTGCACAAAATAAGTTTTTCAAAAAAAGTAAAGAATTCCATTAAACCAAAAATGAACAAAAATAGGATCATATAATCTACCAAGCATACAATTAGCACAAATCAGTATCAATAAATAAATGAAACCCAAAACCAACAGAAATTAAAATAAGTTGAACTCAAAACAAGCAGAAATTAATCTGGGTAGAGTTCTAAATCCCATGCTTTCTAAAAGTCAGAATATAATTTGTACTTTACAGAAAAAAATTCTTTTATATGTTTTCACTTTTAAAACTTTAAGAAATCAAAAATTAATATCAGCATATGTATATTAAACTGGCAATGCACATTTTTTTTCTAGTAAATTCATTTGATGTTTTTTTTTTTTTTTAAGTAAAGTACAAATTATATTCTGGATTTTAGAAAGCACGGGGCCTTCTGAGATTTTAGGGGTTTTTAGTAGATGGTTCACTAATATCATCTGCCTATGGATGGTTAAATATTAGATGGCAATATTTTAATATAGAAATTGTGTATTTTCAGTGCATTTACTTTATGTTGGTGTATATTTGTTGAATTTTTAATAGGGTGCAAGTCAAACTGTCTTAAGTTGAACCTACAAGTTCTTTTGATGAGTAACACCTATTAGATGGTTGGAGAAGTTCGAATTTTGGAACTAGTAATGGAAGCAGAATAAGCAACTTAAGATCTTTTTCTTTTATTCTTACAAAATAAAGGCTTTTTTCTATTTCTTGCAAAAACCTGGATATATTACCAGGAATGTAAGCATAGTTTTGTTTTGTGCGTGTGGGGGGGGGCACAGAAAATAGGCAAGTTAAATAAACAATGTGGGGAACTTGGGCCATTTTTTAAAGGTCGTCAATAAAATGAAAACGTAGATATGCATGACAAAAGACAAAGCTTTTAATTAAGACAGGAACCAAATAAAATTGCCCAAAAATATTTTAGTTTCGCATTTGGTTAAGATGCAGTATTTGAACAACTAAAAGTTTTTAGATGTGACTTTCAAAATTTTCAGATGTGGTTTATCTTTATGTAGAACGTTTTATGTTGTTGTCTTTTATTTTTTAGTTGTTGTTTCTTTTACCTATCAATTAGATTTTTGGATGTGAAATGAAAATGTTTATGCTTCATTATTTTATTCAGTTCACTCTCTTAACCATAAGTCTAAACCTGTTAGTATATTTTACTATATTTTCATTTATTTATCAATGAAAAGTTATAGTAGTCTAAACTTAAAATGTTAGATAGGTATTGAGGCTCAAAAGATCTCCATGATGTCTGTATACCAGCATTTGAAAGTAAGAAAGATAGAAAACAATTGGTCCGCTCATTTCTTCTTTAACAAGAGGGGTCCTAAGCCCATAAAAGATTGGAAAGACGCACATTTGGTCTTTCTGTTCTTAACTAGTTAGTTATTGCATCATGTTAGGTCACCATTCCTTTCTGGTTGAATGACTTCTTATATACTGTTTAATGCCATGTATGAGGCTGAGATTTTGGGGGATGTGTCATTCTTTGATGGTTGCAGCTGATGCTTGTTCTTTAATGGGGTAATTCAAATGCAGAGTCCAACATGTAATCAATCATCAAGGTGTGCCAAAGCACTTGTCCCCTGCAGTTCAAGGACTCCTGCTTCCTAGTCTATCTTATCATTACAATTCTCAATTTTACAGAGAGGCAAATAGACAGTTTGAACATGGAAAGTCATACAAGATGGTATGTATGTTTATTTCTTCTGATGCTCCCAGTTCAGCTTGATTTTTGTTGCTGATAGTTGAACATTTAAAGGACACCTTTGAAAGTAAATTAAAGAACACCTCTACCAGTGTCTTACAGAAGGTGTCATACTCTATCTTGAGGCTATGTTGACAAAAACTAGGTTGTCAAGGACTTTGTTCGGTCTGCAGAACCTGCAGAGTGATTGCTGGTAGAGGCCATGATAGAGTGGGAATTTGACAACGGTGGTTGATTCCAATGGCTCTCTTTTTAGCTTGATGGTAGATGCTGGTATTTTTTGCTGCCTAAAAGGTGCTATCTGTTGTGTTGCCGGCTTGCTGCATATGGTTGCATCCGAGTAGACTCTCAAGTGTCTCTGTGAGGAACAGGCCTTTGGCTGGTTTGTAGGAATAGCGATGCACATCTTGCTGCTTCATCTGCTTAATGAATCCCTTGATGATGGGTGATATACTGGAAAGAGACTTTAGAGGTCTTTTGTGTTTTATTTTATTTGGCAGATTGAAGTTGATAAATGTATCTTAAGCCAATGATTGTGGCAAGAACCTTGGATAATAAGACGTAAAAGACTTGAGTTTTTTTAGTGGCTGCTTTGTTCCACCAGAGAAAGAAAACAGGACAGCCCTTTGAGTTTTTTATCTTTGATTTATCAACAAAGAGTTGGGAATTACTGGAATACTGGCCATCATCAAGTTAAAAACACATTTTCATCAGGTTTTTTGTCCAATCTTCTTTTTCTGTTCTGGGCTTGAATTTAGTGTTCATTTTTTGTTGTAATAAACGTCATTGGGGTGTAGAGTAGAACATTGGCTTGATATGAGTTGTCTGGATTGGGCATTGGATTTGAGGATTTACAATCTTAGTTGCTATTACTTTTTATGCTGTTGGTGATCAAATCTATTTATGTAGTATGTGATGACCAGTATCCTTGACCTTGTTTAAATCCTTGACTAGTAGGGTGCCATTTTGCTGCAGTATATCAGGGGCTCCAGTTGAAGGTAGGGGTAATTGTCCCCCAAAACTTGGAAAATACCTTTTCTTGTGTTTTCGAAAAAAAAAAAAAACGAAGCTGTCCCCACCCCTCTATTTGAAAAATATATGTACTGCATCTTATTGATGTTGTCATTAGACACTTTGGAAGTCCAGAAATGCTACAACTAGTATTTTTCACTGGAGAATGCTTCTAATATTGCAGTTGTTGAGTGAAGGATTGTATCAGTTGCTGAATGAAGTTGGTAGAAGCCCCACTGGGTGTTAGGTATGAGCTATTGGCTCTGCAGAACCATATGATATGGATATGCACCATCTTTTCCGAGAATGAAATGCCTCCCACAATGCTTATGGCAAGGTTTGTAAATTACGCCCTTGTAAATTATGCATAATTAAAGCTTAAAACGACCAGAAATTTCTATTAAAGAATAAATGAAATCTACAACGAACAAAAATTTAATGAACAATCATTGCAAGCACAGAAATAACAGGTATTAATATAAATAAATCTTAAAACAAGTAAAATCATATTGAAATATTCAAGTCAAATTTAAACCAAACTTAAAAGTCAAGCTTATTGACTCTCTCAACGTCTGTACTATTCAGTGAACTGAGCAAAATTATTTACAAATCGGTTGTGGAGAACTACAGAGTTTTTGGGTTGAATGTATATTTGTGCATTTTCAAGAAATATACACTCGGTGTGAAGTTGCCAGCTTTGTTGGACTTCTGATTTTCCTAAATGGCTCTGTGGCGATCATGTCTCCCACAATGACAAAACGCTTTTGTTTTAGGAAAGCTAGAATTGTGTGGAAAGATGTCTTTCGTATCATGGTTAGTGCTGGGATTATACATCCATATAACTGTTTGCGATTATTTGTTTTTCAAGCAAAAATTATTGCTTGAAACATAAATCTTAAGACCTATCACTTTGACACCCTTATAAAAATATCTGACCTGGATTCCATAAATTTTATGTTATGGATGATGGAATTCTTATTTGATGAAAGACCTGTTAGAAAGAATTAATTTGAAGTAACCTATTGATTAACTTCTGTCATTTTGATTGGAATGTAAATTCAAAGTGTTTATTTTTTATATTTACTTATTTTTATCATGCAATTAGGTGACTTTATTATTTGTGCCTTATAAGAAAATTTTACAAGAATCAAGTAACTAGCCTTACAAATACAGACCACGTGTACTGCACCGGTGGAGACATGGACTCATCAAGTGACAGTGGAAGTAGCTCAAGAAGTTTTCAAGATAAAGCTCTGGCACGATCGTGGCCAACATCTGGAGCCAAACAAAGAAAAACTTCAACTTCTGAGTAAGTATTTCCTTTTATTCTTTTCTCCTTTTTTTGAATGAGGTAAAAGTTGCTAAGACTAAAGTATTTATATCTCAAGTTTAATATATTGACTAAATTTGAGCTTGGGTTGAAGGTCCAGTAGTGTTAACAGAATTCAAACAAGAGGTCGAGTTGTTTGTTTGTTTTTTCTTATGATTATTTGATAAAATATGACTATTAAAATTTTGATTATTTTGCCTACTTTCAGCTGTTTTTCAATTTTTTACTTGGTACAGAAATCACATCATATTCAACATAATATCGCTGATTTAGTCTGCCGTGACTTTAGGGGACCAGAGGATCTTTAGGGGAGAGGCGGAGGGGGCACTTGTCCCGGATGCAGAAATTTTAACGGCGCAAAATTTCAAACAATCAAACGGTTGTAATCATTTTGTAATTTTTGAAATTTTACTAGTAAAGTAGAGGACGTAGTTGATAAATGAAAATAATTAATAAATTATTAATTAATTAGTAAAATATGTTAAAAATTAAAATATTTTTCTTTTTTTTTTCTTTTTAATTTGGCCTGCAAATTTTGTTGGAGGGGGGGGGGGGGGTTGTTGCCCTTCTGAACTCCCAAACCCTTAAATTTGTTCTTTCTTTTGCTATTTGTGTTCCCCCAAAAGTGGTATTTATGCAGTTTCTGAGCTTATTGATTATAAATATGTGGCTAGCTGTGCAATATGAACGTCCAAAAATCTCAATAGGTTAAGATCACAAGTGAGCGAGTCACGCCTTGCTGAAATCTGAGTCGTACAAGCATGTTCACCCTATTTAAGTCACTTGGGCTCTGAGTAGGCCCTTTGATTTATGACTTTCCTTTTGGCTGCTCTTAATCAAAACACATAGATGCATATTTCACAGGTGGTGTTTGTTCCATCAAAGCTGATATTTAACTGTTTCTGAGCTTGTTAATTACAAATCAGCGCTTTGCTTGGAATCTAGAACCCCAAAATCAAAAATCGTGAAGAAGGCAAATGAGAGGTTTAATCTCCTATTCACACATCCGGTTTGAGAAAAACAAATGACTTATGTGTAGAGATCTCAAGACATTTGCAATTCTGCTCGGTTTGCAACTGGGGCACAAAAAGCACTGCTGCTTTATATGTGTGTGGGACAACAGAGACAGAAAACTAAACCCTGCTATGGGAATAAATGACAGTCTCAGAAAAAAGTGTGGCTTGGGGAGAGAGTGTGGCGAAGGCTCTTCTTGTCGACCTAAAAAATGCGTATCTACCTTCACTGAATATTAAATTCGGTCTATCGAGAACTTTATGAAAGCCATCGGTAAAACACCACATTCGCTAAATAATTTGTCAAGATTAATGAAATAAATTTGTTGGACCGCAAATAATGAAATTAGTGGCTAATCAACTTTTCCATGATTTATTGAATGGTGTGGAAAATATGACACGACTGTCTTTCAGAACTGTTTGTTAACACTTTATAGACAACCATCAGCCAGAAAGCTATTGGAATATTATACAAGAACCACGTTACTGCAATTATAGCATTATATGGGATATAAAATGTCACTTAATATATAATTCCTGAATGACTATTTGGATTCTTACCCGGATAACCCTGGTGGTGTTAGTGATAAAGATGGAGAAGAAATCTACCAGGACATTTTTCTCGAATAGAAAAGCGTTATCAAAGCAAAGGGAGTACTGCAATGTTGGTCGACTGTTGCTAAAATTCGCGAAGAGATGTTTCTCAAGTAAAATATCGCAGGAAATCAGGACGAAAGCATTGGATGGCATGTTTATTCATACGTAACGCTGTAATACGCAAGCTGACAAGCACTTACGTAACCCTTTATTACGTGGGTGAGAAACTGAGGCCGATAGAGAAATTCCGAAATTAGAAATGTGTTCGGGAATGAAGTATCGTCCGGAAACAGAGGTGCTTTACTGAAAACTATAAAATAGCTTAAATTGAGAGTTCTATTTAGCAAATTTATTATTCATATATCGGAAAGGAATGAATTTAAATGGAAGAGACGTTTGATAAAATGTATTTTATTTTATTGTAGTCCAACATATGTAATTGATTGTAACAAACATGCTCGCATTGGAAGCTAGAATTCCTTAAATTTTTAGTAGCATTATATTTGGTAACGTTATAATGCAATCAGTAAAACTAAAAAGTATAAAATACACATGTGCAAAATATACAAAAAAAAGACTGTAAACTTTTCTTTTTTTTTTTCTTTCTTTTTTTTTACTGTTAAATAACCTTAATTAAAGTGACACACAAGATGTCCATAAAGTCTCTTTACACTCAAAAAACTTTTTTACAAAGCCAGTTGATGAGATATTTTAACCAGATTGGGTTTATTTGGTGCAGTAGATTTTTACAGGTGGACCTGCTCCTCCACAAGAAATTACGGTTCCACGCTCATAAAAATGCAATTGTTTCTGGTATTTGTGCCAAATGACAAAAATAAAGAGATGCATCCAGTATCCTGGAACATATTTGTGAGGATAAAGCATTTCTCAAGTGAGTTTGTTTCAGTGAAGATTCAATCCTCTGCCTGTTTCCGGGATATTAAACAGATACCATGCGAGAATGCAGAGATTAGAATATCCAAATTCCACTAGAGAGCTTCTCCTTCGTAGTGTAAAAGTGAATGTGTTGTGTGGAATTTCATGCAGTTCATTTTTCTTCAACGAGGCAACAATTACTGCTGTCTTATAGCTCGACTGTCACAACAAATATGTGGCACCACAACTGATTGGCCTAAAAACAACCACCTGTTTTCATCAAGATGGTGGGACTGTATGTTCGTCATTTCTTCAGTCAAATATTTCAATCCCGATGGATCTGAAGGGCTAGGCCATGTTAAAGATATTGCGTGTCAAACAAATATAAGCTGAATTGAAGCAAAGGAATCGTAATTTTTTTGCCATCGTTGATCAAGCTATCTTGCAGTGAACATGGTAAGAAATTGAGTACCGTTTTGATGTGCTTCGTGCAACCAAAGACACTCGTATAAAACTTGTAGTTAAGAAAAAAAAGCTTTTTTAGACGCTGGTTAAAATGAAATAAATCTCGTTAAAATATTTCAACAACTCCTTTCCTAATAAACTGTTTTCATTGTAAACAGACTATGGACATGATGTATTTGGAATTACCATAAAGTGGCAGATTATTTGCACTTGGTTTATTTCACACTCTAAAAGGTAAAATGTACATCTTAAGAGAATCGAGACCATTAATCTCGGAATACCCTTATCATAACTTAATAAACCGCCCAGGATTAATTACTTATTGAGCATAGAAGTTACTTATGTAAAAAGAAAGCTATTTATTCTACATTTAATGTTGCAGTTCTGGTGTTCTTATTTCGCAGCTCAAAATGAATAATTCCAATATGTCGCTACAAAATACTTTTTGACTCAGACACACCAAATGGCGTAATAATTTTAACTAGTAAGAGAACTACCAGTGACATATTTACAAAAATCTTTACAAGTGTAGATCCATCTTTTTTAGTGAAAAGGCCAAAATAGATGGATTCAATCGGATAAGGATCTAGCTTGAAAATTTATCTAAGCCCTAACAACGTCTAAACTAGCCCACATTGGTGGGTATTTTTTATGGTAAGATCAATATGTATCGATGTCTCTATCTTTTTTTTTTTTTTTTTTCTTTTTTTTTTATAGAAAGGTAAAAGAAGGGTGAAGAAGGGAATAAAGAAAACGTATGGGTGATGTACAAAGTGTATCAGTAAGGCACCGTTGCCATGGAAGTCTCATAGGCTACTACTCTGCGGGAATTTGCAAATTTTGTTAGTACTTTATTCATGTTTAATCATAATCGCGAATTCTTGCCTCCGTTTTTTTTTTTTTTTTTTGCTTTTTACATGCGCATCATCTCTTCGCGCTTATGAAATTCAGAGTTCTCTTTTGATACATAGATAATTGGTTATAACTACTAGATCGAGATTTAGTATTAGACGTCTTGGACTTCTAATTTAGGAAGGTTTGCCAAATGAATTAAGATCGTGTAAGTTTATGAATTAGTTATATTGTTCTCAGTTATCTAGTTGTTTCTTATTTTCTTTGGCGGGGGGGGGGCTGTCAGTGTGTGTGTATGTGAGGATTTTGGCGTTTTTTCTTTTGCACAGTTTGAGTGTCTGATGCCGACTAAGTCAAGCTCCTTTCTATTTCCTTTCCCTTATTTTAGTTGAATTGTTTTTGTTAATGTTGTTTTTTAGTCCCTTAAGGGCTGGGCACACGTAGCTGATTTCGGGAATTGATTTCCAAATCAACGCCGATTTTAAAAGAAATCGGCGTCGATTTGAGCTTGAAAAATTTTCTAGTTTTCGGCGCTGATTTACAAAATCAGCGCCGATTTTCATCATGATCATAAAAAAAAAACTGGGATACAAATAAATAGTCAGCCAGAGATGTCTATGGTGAAAGACCCGCTACTGAGCTGAGAATTAAACTGAGAACTAAGCCGAGATCAATCATGCAACTATTAATAAACTCCAGTTGACTGTTTGTGTCCATAATTTTTTGTTTTGAAAATATTCCGCAAAAAATTTTTGCGCGATTTTAAAAGAAATCGTTGATTTTGAATTGAAGTTATCTAGTATTTTGCAGTAGGTTGCATAGGTTGCATCAAGACATGGCTAATTGTGTGACATGACATGGTTAATAATGGAGAATTATTTTCTAATGATTTTCAAAAAATTTTAAATAATTAAAAAAAAAAAATCTTCTTACCGCTATCGTTTGTCCACTGATGCTGAAATCGGCTACTTGTGCCGAGCCCTTTACAGGCTATAGCGCCAGGGCATTTTTATTGATGTGTTTTTTTTTTTTTTTTTTTTTTTTTTTTTTTTTGTAAACAAATTCAATTACTATTGAGTTCCATCGGGAGAAATCTGTAAGGTGGCTATAAGTTTGTTGGGTTGGGGGTTTTCCTTGGCCTAAATAATGACGCTTTTCCAGGACTTCTTTTTGTGGATATGGATCGCTAAACAAATTGGGACTTTTGAGGAGGTTAAGAGAGGAATGCGGGTCGGGAATTTCAGGAAAAGGGACTTGGTTCGGATGTCAGTCTTGATAGGCTTGGTGAAATCTATCTCATCTGTCTTTTAGGTTTGTAAGGTTGGCAGTTCTAAGGAGGAAGATATACGGGATTTTAAACCTTATATGAAATCCTGTTCAATCACTTTTAAACAGTTTCGATTCTTAACTTCGAATGATATGATACCAGAATGGACAGGCGTGTTCCAATTTTGGCCTGATGAAAGACATGCGCGCACAGAGATTGTGTCTCGATGTATTTTAATTTATTCTACACTAAATCAAAGAGAGCAATGCATTGCCTTCTTTCATAGGATTTAAAATATGAAATTTTTAGAAACAGAAACGGCAATGAGTTTGACGTGAGGTACGGTCATTCGGGGAAAGATAGGAATAAATATGAGGGAGCGAATTTAAAAAATATTTTATACGCATGCAGCTAAGAGAATTTAATTCATCTGTTAGGTATAAAGATTTTAAGATATAACGCTACTAATTTCTGTAGGAAAATTTAAGAATTGACACTTTGTTCAGGAGCTTCCATCTGTAAGGAAAGTTATTGCCGAGGTCATTAACTGAAAGGAAATGTTCCCAATAACTCTTATTGGGATTCATACGGTAATTCGGCTGTCCTCCGACAAAATCTAGTATCTACATCTGAGTAAGTTCCGAGAAAAGCGCAAAAATGTTGTTTTGCTCTTTGCATTTTTGCCGTCTTTATTTAATCAATGAAGTGATGATGCTCATTTTATGGTGCTGCTGATTGTTTTCACAGATTTGTAGATATTGGGTTTTGTCAGAGGACAGCCGAATTGTAAGGGGGAGGGTCAGAAGGGAAATTGTGGTACTTTAAAGCATGTTGCCAGCATGCAGAAGAAATTCAGCACATTTACTACAAAGAAAATCCTATATGTACAACCGAAAAAAATGATACTATATATCTGTAGGGTAGGATAGTATTCAAAGAAAATGTCTCCGTTTAGGTAACGCTCCATATACTTTACCTTTATCCAAAGGTCATTTTTTGCAGTTATTAAATTGGGAAACACGCTATAACAATAATCTTGCGCCTTTTGCACTAAACAAGGAATAGCTCTGTCATCATAAATGTCGAAATTACAAGATAAGACTTTTCTGTTGTGAAACAATCCTTAGATACATACAATCATCAGGAAAAAGAGTTTTTTTATGATTATTTTGATATATTTGGTACAATTTCTTCGCTAAATAATCAACTTATATAAATATATATATATATATATATATATATATATATATATATATATATATATATATATATATATATATATATATATATATATATATATATATATATATATATATATATATATATATATATATGTAGACACTGAGACAGTGTAATGTAAAAATGTCCCTTATTTGTTTGTTATTCATTTACGTCAAAACGCTTGTAGTGTGAATTCAATCAGTTTCCCAGACTTAATAAGTACTATCCATACTGAGTAGGTTTTTATTACTAGTGCCCATATCAATCATTTTGTCAATAATATTGCCACTTCCATTATTTTCTGAAAGCTGCTGATCTAATAACTATTTCTTCTTCTTTTTTTCAGTCGAGTTTCTCATAACGAGCTGGAAAAAAGTCGGTGAGTGCTAGAAAAATTTATTTCTACATTTTGCTTTATAAATGGCGTAGATATGAAGTCTTTGCGGAATTCTGGTTAAATCTAATTTAGTAGCCAAACTTAAACCTTGCTTCTTTTTTTGCTTGTTGTGATTGTTCATTTCACTGTCGCGTTTTGTCACTCTTGTTGTCATTATTTAATCTTGCCTCACGAATAGAGGAAACGATAGAACTGATGGATAGGCGGATTTTATGGAGCTGCTTGTAAAAATAATAATAAAATACAACATAGCTCTCTCTCTCTCTCTCTCTCTCTCTCTCTCTCTCTCTCTCTCTCTCTCTCTCTCTCTCTTCTTTTACTTGTAGTTAAATGGCTTATTTAACAATAGATACAGGCAGTAGCTGCCATAACTTATGGTAAACACCTTGTAGTCAAGATGCCATATATTTTGTTGTTTTACTTTTTTTCATGGAGAGGATTCAGCTATAAGGAAGGTGCTTTTGTAGCAATTTTACTTTTAGGTTAACATTTTCACATACCTGCGACACCGTCAATGTAAACACAATAATATGTATGTATATATATGGGAGACGTCATATGGTATTCCATTAGGTACTTGGTCCAGGCGCAGTCATTTAGTCTAGTTTCCGGTCGACCAGTTGAAGAAGAAGGGCTTAATTCAATCTGTCTTCACTTACACCTACGTATACAATCTCGTTTAAGGAGGGATTAATTGCCATGAAGTATTAATGTATAATTTCACAGAGTGTGGATAGGATAAATAGATTCTATGAACAACCGGTCTCAATATAGTGAAAATAGAAAAAAATTGAGATATTTACATCGACACTGGAAAAAAACAAATTTAGCATTAAGATACTGTGGGAGCACCCGGAGACCTATTTCAGTGGAAAACGAAGTTTTTATTCGTTCGAAAAGACCTACTGTCAAGAAATTTTGAGGAATCCGTGTATATGGGTTTTCAATAGAATAGAATGGTAAGACCTGCGAAGTTTCTCGTACACAACTTGCAATAACCAAAAATAAATAAAGCTCTGCTTAGCTGAAGCAGTTCAAAAGGCCCTGTCAACATTCCGTGTTTGATAAAACAGGGCTATTTCCTTAAATGGAAAACTAGCATTATATTTCCTTCATTTTTAAAAGCAAAAAGAAACAATCCAATTGACAAATTAAAAAAACTCCAATATTGAACCGTCAAAAGCGGGAGAAAACTCTTTTTTGTTTTCTTGGAGACAAATTTCTTATTTTTTTAGTCGTGCCCACCTTCGTACATGTTTGGACAAACTCCGTGAACTTGTACCGATCTCTGAAACAGCGCGCCATACTACTTTAGGCCTACTCACGAGAGGACGACTTTTTATACAGGTAATACTTTCAAAGTTTTTTCCATTTTTATTTCTTATATTATCTCTTGTTTATTTTTATAACTTACAAAGTCAGCTATAAGACACTGGTGTTAAGATGACAATATTTTTCAAAGCTATTGGGCTGAAATTGTACAAGTAAAAAGGAATTGTTTGACTGGGCATATTTCTGAAAGCTTGGCTGCCAAATGAGAATTTTGCTAGCACAGATTATGAAAATTAGACTATTTTGTAAACCAATGGTGAATATCCCCTGGAAGTGCTTTAGGTTCATGGCCCTAACGTAAGAAGCACACCCAGCGTATGGTAGAGGTGAGAGTCAGGCACTTATGCAGATGAGGATCTTCTTGTCCACGCCCACCTTCCCAAATCTCGAGTTTTTTGTAATTTATCCACACAAATTTAACCCATGTCACCTTAGGTATATTAACCGACCTGGACATTATGTTTCCACAACAGATATCCAGGGACACGTGCTAAGTCAGAACAGTAAATCATGGCCTGCATAAAGTAATTAGTGCTAATGACAAAAGCGTGGAAGCAGTAAAAGGCCAACATAGCTGTGCATGGTCCTCTTCTGCCCAATATGTTTTGAGCTTCACTATTCACTTCCTTCAATGAATCACCTCTTTCCTTTAAGTTAGTTCTTATGACCTTTTCTCTTTGTTCCCATTCGAGGACATCCTGCATGTCCTTTGATCCCAGCTGGATTGGCAAAAACCACAATTTTGGCAACCTGTCCTCCTTCATATGTGGAGCATGGTATAACCAACTTAACCTTTCTTTGGTTATAGCACTAGAAAATGGGATCGAATCACATTTTCTGTTAAGATTATTGGTTTATATGAGGTCATTTAAACGAGCTCCTGACTATCTTTAGACAGTTCCTCTGAAAACATCTAACATATTTTCCTCTCGACTTTTTGAATTATTATCATCATGGCTTCTAGAATCCTAACATTAGTTCTAAGACTTATCTTCCTATTCTTCCAATTTTTTTACTACGAAAGTTTGCCCTGCTCCTGGGCTGTTCTGCTCCTCGGCTATTTGCTATATCCACCATGCTTACGAGTCATATTATCTAAGTAAGTTAAGCAATCCCCTTGGGATATTCTGTTCCTTGCCTAAAATCCCTTTTCATCCTCCTTTATTTCTAATTAAAAAAGTTTTGTCCTCTTATTGCTACTTTTCTCGCACCCTTGATCCCTCAAGTCCTCTTCATGATTTAAGTCTTGGATATGCTTTCTTTTCTCATTTGACACTTCTCCCATAGCCTTTACTGTTTTCCTTAGGACAAAGTCCATAAGATAATCTATATATATGAACTGTAACAAAACACAACCTTACTTAATTCTTGACCTAATACCGAACCAACTACTAACCTCGCTTCCTATCTCAACGGCAGTAGCATTATTCTATAAAGTACCACTAACCAGTCTAACATTGTTATCTGGTACACCATATAAGGAAAGAATCTTCACTGAAGTTTTTTTTTTGGCTGAATCAAATGCTAATCATAATCCATAAAACTCAGGGCTAAAGGCGCCGTATCCAGGATTTTTGTGTGTGTGCGGGGGGGGGGGTACCCGATTTTTTCCGTGGACTTTGTCTAACATCCTCGAGCAACATTACGTTAGCTCGAGACCGTTAGTCCGCCCCTTGCGAACGAGGACGCCTCCATTAGGCATACTTTCGTATCTTTAAGGGTTTTTTTTTTTTTTTTTTTTTTTTTTTTTTTTTTTTTTTTTTTACGCAAAAACAAGACAACTATTTACATACAATTAAATACTACAAGCTTTTTTTTTTTTTTTTTTTAGACAGCAAAAACAGTTAACGCAAAAAGAAGCCAAATAGTAGAAGTAGTCTATATATATATATATTTTTTTTAGCTAAAAGTAAGGGGGATTATCTATAAAACGAAATCCAGGCGACGATTTTTCTTCCCTGCAAAAATGTCGATGACCTTGTCAGGGCAGATGTCAACGTCCCTATGGACTGCAAGGAGGGCTAAGCCACTCAATCGTTCTTTTCCTGTTGAATTTCTCAGCCAGATTTTGAGCCTTCTGAGCGTTGAGAAACTTCTTTCCGGAGTAGCAGTGCTAACAAGTAACGTCACAAGAACAGCCAGAAGAAGAAAAATATTTGGAAAAGAGGTGGCGTCGAATGCCTGAAGCGAAGACACAGCACAAGTAGGTCTCTCTGATACCGGAACATTCTCCCACTTGATGCGCCATAGCTCAATTTCTTACTTCAGACAGTCTGGCTCGGGAAGAATATCGCCATACAATTCAACCAATGACTCCGGGTTTAATGCCTTAGTATCAACAGAAACAATTTTGGCAGGAGAAAGGACGCTGAGATTTGACAGCAGTTTCTGGTGAAGCACAAATCGTTATTTCAGCTCGGAAGTTAAGTGGTTCAGGAAAGGAATAAAGAGCGAGGTTCTGTAGTGGTTGAGAAGGTCTGCATCGTCTGCATGCATACTCTGGCCACCTCTCGTCCTTGGACGATTCATCTCCAGTCCTAAGTCGCTGGCAAAACGCTGAGCTTCGTCGAAAATAGACGTGAAAGCAGTAGCAGCATTTCCTCGCATGTTTTTGAAAGGACAGTTTCCACGTGCCTGCATGCAGCTGCCAAATCACAGTCAACTGATTGAAGAGTCTTGCACAGTGGAAGTGTAAGACAGAAAAGCTCTTTGGCCACATGGAGACACACAACAAATTGCGACGGGTTCATTTTGTCCAGCAAGTGCGCCGCTTTTGTAGAAGTTTCTGCATTTCCATTCTCTTCAAGAGCTTCCAGGGATCGCAGGATTGGTTGGTATAGCTCAAGAAAACGCACGACTGAATCGTGGCGCTCCGCCCATCTTGTTTCGCTGAGTCCGGTTAAAGTATGTTTCCTCGGATCCGGTAGTATTTCGTTGATCTTTTCTTTTAAATTCTGTGTCCTGAGTGGGGAAGTATGGTAAAAACTGCAGACATGTGACAAGAGACCGAAGAAATGCTTAAACGCCAAAATAGAGCATACAGAAGAGATGACCAAGTTGAGACTGTGCGCACTACAATGGACGTAAAGCGCCTTCGGATACTTTTCACGTATAACAGCCTGGACACCCCTAAGATGCCCACTCATCGCTGCTGCACCGTCATATCCCTGACCAACCATCTTTTTCAGAGTAAGACCAAGGCTTTCGAGAAATTGCTGGATTGATGAAGCCAGACCTTGCCCAGTCAAATCAGAAACTAAGGTAAAACCAAGGAAGTCCTCATGCAGGTTCCCTTTGAAAGTGTAGCGGACGCAAACAGACAACTGCTCGGTTTTCGAAACGTCCGCCGTTTCATCGGCAAGCTCCGAAAAGCATGGACTTGCGTTTACTCTTTCCACAATAGACTGCTGAAGAAGCTCCCCAGATTCAGCGATAATACCATCTGGATGATGGGAGAAAGATATGTGGCATTTCCGGCCGCAGAAAGAAGATGGTTCTTCAAAACATCGTCGCCGTATCTCTCCCTCAGCCACAGTACTGCTTGGAAGTTGCCATCATTGTGAGAAGGTTCTGGATCCGAGACCGAAATGGGGCCAGAATCGTTGGTACAACGAAGGGCAAGCTGTTGCCGCCCACAAAATATCACCGTCTCAACAAATGGTCGTAACTTCTAGCGATTTTCTTGAACCTGCGCTTTCCTCGCCGCGTCTACTTGTTGCACGATATTGCCTGCTTTTTCTGCGAGACAGAAATGAAGTTTTCAGCCGATACGATGCAGTTTCTATGAAACTGCTTGTTGGTGAGCTGTGAAGCACTCTATCGCATCCTTCCAGTTCCTGAATGGTTTGGTGACTAGATTCCCAAGCGCTGGTGGCAGCCTTTGCCAGTTGTCTCTGACGAAAACAGAACGCAAAATCTGCAAAAAGCACGGAGAGTAGGACAACCAACTGAAACGAGCGATCCAAGTTAACTGAAACTTCAGCTTCCGTTTTTTCGGATACTGGAAAAATGTAGGAGATATCTGGAGTCCAAGGACTCTTCAGCAAATGAAGTTTAGAATTTGCATCGAGACTGGATGTTTTGTTGACAAAACGACCGGTGTCATTTGCAAACAGCGACTGGGTTGGTGCAGGTACGTGTTGCGTCGTGGTTGGTTCCAGTGTGCGTGATTCAGAAGCTTCAACGATGGCTCCAGTGCCCTTCAGATCCACTGGTGTATATGAATTGTTCGCAGACGTCCCACTAACGCCACTGTCAGAAACATCCCTGGTCCGCTTGGGCGCGAAAAACGACGTAATATCACATTTCCTCTTCAAGTTGAAAATCGCTCTTCCCCTATCCAAGTCCGAAATTGAACTGAAGTGAACTAACAATCTTGCACTCTCTTATAACATTTACCTCGAGCCCCCATTAATCCTAATTTACTATGCAAGGTCTGACCTTGCATAATAAGGCGAACATGGGCTTGTCTAATTGCGTAAGCTGATCACAACCGTTCACCCACAAAATTGGAATAGGATTTTTGTATGCCACAAAATGCAATAGGATAATAGCGCATATTAACCCTAATTTACTATGCAAGGTCAGGTGAACATGGGGTTACCTAATTGCGTAAGCTGATCAGAACCGTTTACCCACAAAATGCAATAGGATTTAGTGTGGGAGCATTTTTTTTTTTCTGGTAAGGTTTTTTCTTTACAGGTATTTTTTACACTAATTTTCAACTCGGTCAAATTTTTTTTTTTGGGGGTGGGGGGGGGGGGGGGGGTGGGTTTCAAACCGGATAACCCCCCCCCCTGGATACGGCCTTGGCTAAAGGATCTGATGAACCAAAACCCTTCAGTTATTTATTCTAGTATAACAGTTGGGTCTTTTTCCTGAAAGACGGTTTCCTTTCCTTTTGGAAAGGAAAAGGACCTGAAGCATTCCTTTTCCTGAAACCTTCTCTTGACATTTTCTCTTCAGTGTCACTAACCATTCGGGAGAAGGAGAACTGTCAATCCAAATTATTTCCTGTGACCATTGAGGGATCTCACAGGGTTTTGGAAGTTTGTGAAGACCTCATTGTTAAGAAATAAATTACCATCAGATGTAGTTATTCAGGGAGCATTCAACCTGCTTGAATAAATAATATTCCTATACAATGAGAGATAGGGAGAGAGCGCCCCGAGAAAAAAAAATTATTACGGAAAAAATAAACTTAATTTTTTTTTCCCCCCCCCCCCCGTCCTGCAGACTCGGGACAGCGTATACCTGTGGTTGTAAAAATAATCTTACTCCCACCAAGAATGTTTACCAAAAATATGCATGCTTTATCTGTTTTCGTAATGTTGCTTTTTGCAAAGCGGATTTGAAGCAGTTAGTAGCTTGCATTTCATCTAATTTCTGGGTAGATGTCTTAAAATTCTAATTTCTTAATATTGGGCATGTTTTAAATGGTATCATCAAGTTTGGTTCCGATTTTCGAGGGATTTCGTCCTTTATGTATAGCAGAATATTTTGACTATTTTCATCCCTTTCCTTTCTGACGTTATATTAGGAAATTCACATATTCTCTAAACCTCCAGGAATCTTTTAATATTTGTATACTGAAACAATCAATTCAGTTTCATTAATCTAATAAACAATCAATTCTCATGCATATTTTCTTTCTTTTAAATCCATTCCTTTCCAGGGTGTAGAAAATCAATTGATGATTCGCCGTTTCAAAAGATTGCTTCATTAAATTAAATAAAAGAGATTGCTTCTATAATTACCTTTTAACCTTTGAAAAGCTTTATTTAGGCTTCATTTTCTATACTTTCGAATGAAATGGAATAAAAAGCATGAATAGTTGCAAAATAGTGCTCTTATAAAATAGATAAACTAGATTGTAAGTCCCAAATTTATTTGTTCCAAGATTATTTTTTTCTCCTGTGAACTCCATTACTATATTGCTTTTTTTTAAATGAATTGCTAAGAGAAACACACTTTGAAGTATATATCTTTTTTTCATTAAAGCAAGATGAAGTATATATTATTAAAGCACAAATGACACTCAAATCTTCAAGGAGTTTAAAAAGGTGGAATTCCCATTCTTATTTTTGGTAATCTGTGCCCATTCTAAGTTTAAGTTGATTGTTCTCTTCGATTTCCGCTCATTTTAAGTTTTTACATTGGTTTTTATTATTCTTTGTAAAATAAAAATTTTAATTGATTTAATGTGTTAATTGTAAAAGTAATAAGGATTTTTTCAGTTTTTCAGTCTAAGAATTAAAATGGTTGATTGCAAATTAAGATAAAGGCAAGTTTTGAATATTTAGTCAGAAATTTCGGCCAGATGCCGTTTTCTGAACTAATTTTTAATGATTTTATTGCTGAAAATATATATTGGCTGCAGAAGGGGGTTTTCAGTTATTCGAAAGTTTTTGTATTATTTTTCATCTTCTATTGGACTGAAGCCTTCCTTACCACCTTCCACTGAACACCTTTAAATATAGACGTACCTTTTTCAATCTTCAATCTTTTAATCAAATTTTGGATTAAATTGTTCAATCTTTTGATTAATCAACCTTAGAATCAAAATTATCTTTTCGTGCTCTGTTTTGTTGAAGCTGTTAATGGTTCAATGAATACATGGTTGATGTCTTTATAAAATATTTTTTTTGAGGATAGCTCTCTTTGACTAAAATGTCTGAAGTATATTACCAACGAAAGTAGTTTCTCATGAAGATATGTTATCCGATTCTTATTAGGCCTATAGGATGCAAATTAAGCCCTAATCACAAAACAATCTTCTGCGTTATAATTTTTGGTTCTAGGCGTTTACCCCCCGGAAAATACCCCCCCCCCGTGGAAAGTAAGGCTTTCCAAATCTGAGAATTTTATTTCAGTTCTATTTTTTTAATTTCCGTAGGGGGTAGGAATTTTGGTACTTGTGTATTATGCACCACTCACTCAAGTTTACGCTGTGTAAAATTCGAGAGCACACCGTTTTTTTTTTTTTTTTTTTTTTTTTGTTCGTTACTTTATAAATAAATTTGGGCTATTGATTTGCACATTACGGGGGGGGGGGGGTGAAGTATAGCGGGTCTGCATGCAAAATGTATTTGGTACAATTATTCTGCATATTAGATAGATAGATAAATAAGTGTATTTTAAAGCCAAATATACGGCCATGAACACAGTTAAATAACATAAATGAATTTAAAGCCAAATATACGGCTATGAACACAGTAAAATAACATAAATAAAAATCCCCCCCCCCCGGAAAATACCCCCCACCCCCATCCGTGGAAAATAAGGCTTTCCAAATTTGAGAATTTCATTTGAGTTTTATTTTTTTAGTTTCCGTAGGTGGAAGGAAATTTTGGTACTTGTGTATTATGCGCCACTCGCTCAAGTTTACGCTGTGTAAAATTCAAGAAAACGTCGTTTTTTTCCTTAGTTTCTTTGTTACTTTAGAATAAATTTGGGCTATAGATTTGCTCATTGGGGGGGGGAGGGGGGGTAAAGTATAACGGGTCTGCATGCAAAATGTGTTTGGCACAATTATTCTGCATATTAGATAGTTAGATAAATCAGTGTATTTTAAAGCCAAATATACGGCTTGAAATATATTAGGCAGATGTCCAGAGACCTGAAGTCCAACAGACTGTCCAGGCCTTAACAGGCTTTAAAGTTTCATAGTTTGTGGAATCCCTGACTTAAAAATTGTTAAGTCTACTAGCGCCTCGAACGAAAGAAACTAGCATTCTAAATTTTCTTGGGGAAATATTCTTGACTCTAGATTTATTGTCTGATAGATTTCAAATGGGTCCAGCTACTTCATAGCGGAAGATACGTGGAGCTTGAAAGAGGTGTACGCCTTCAAAAAATATGTCCTTTCTAAGTAGATCTGATAACTTTTGTGTAAAGATCGGAGAAGGAACTTTTAAAATCATCACTTTTATGTCCCACAGGAATAAAGCACTTGCCACATAGTTTTCACGCCCATCGGAGGAAAAGAACTATTCTTTTTGTTGGTCTTGGGGGGGGGGGCTTGGGCCCACATTGCAACCACAAAACATACACATTGAATTTCCACGTACAATTTCGGTTGAAATAATATACCAAGTGCCTGCCTTTCTCCTAAAAGTTGATGTGGGGACATATTGGAGGGACACGAAGCTCAGTTTCAGCCTTCAATAAATCCATAGTGAAATCCTCACATGATTCCATCTCAGAACAACGAGCGCCGTGCCTATTTTTCTGCTAAAAATTTGGCAGTGGAGTGGGAGGTCTGGGACGATTTGAAGCTTCACTTGCCCGATTTGGCTTCTCATTCATACATACTGAAAAACCTTTCGGGAATCCGGCTCAAACAACGTGCAAAATGCCTACTTTTCTGCTGAAAAATTGACAGTGCAGTGGGTTTGTTGGAGGGGCCGTGGGTCTGCTACTATGTGGTTCCGAATACACAGTAAAATGATACCATTTTTCCGATTTAGACAAGGTGTCGCCTTGTCTAAATCGTTGTTTTAAAATCTACTGCTGTGTTAAAATATGTAAACAAAAGTTATCAGTGGACGAGGAATTAGTACTGATTGGACTTAGTTGCTTCTTACACTGACTCAGTACTTCGCTTGTTTTTGCACTGAGTTAGTGATCAGCTGGGATTTATCTTGTTTTCTTCATTAAGTCAAGACTTGACTGGTTTTTGAACCGTGCCACCAAAATTCCACAGTTTGAAGTCAGGTTTTTTTTACGTCAAGTCAGGCCCTAACTTTTTTTTTCCAATTCAGCTCGTCTTTGCAATGAGTCACTTTTTTTTTCAGCGAGCCAGGCCACGTTTTTTTTTTTTTTTTTTTTTTTTTTTTTTTTTTTTTTCTGATCACTGCTAAAAAAAAATTTCGTGATATCCCGACCACACCAAGTACCCATGTTAAGAAAACGATTCTTACTTCGTAATACGCAGAACAATCATAGTTAACACATTTTGTATGGAGCCTCGAGTCTACAACTTAGATTTGGCTCTTTTTGGAACTACTCAAGACCTAGGCTCGTTTTTGCTTCAAGTAATGACTTAGTTCTCATGAACAGTGTGGGCAGCCAGTCTGGATTTAGCTAGTGCTTATATAAGGCCGTTTTTTTTGAGCCGAGTTACAAGTTTCCACTGAGCTAACTCCTTACCTAGCTCGGTTTTGAACCAGGTAAGGATTTAACTAGTTTGGGAACAGAGGTAGATTGCTGCTTGGGTTTATATCGCTTTTTATGTGCGTCAATACTTAGTTGTTCTTGCAACTTAACTTGTTTTCGCGTCGAGTTAGAATTTGAGTTATTGTTGCTTTAAGTCAATCCGTAGCTGGGACTTAGCTCGTTTTTGCACCGAGTCAAGACTTAGCTCTTCTTCACACCGAATAAGAACTTGAATGAGTTGCGCCAAATCAGGTGTCGAAACTTTTACACTGAGTCAGTTCGCAGCCCTTCTACTAAAACCTCTGTGTGAACAACTGATAATTTACGTAATTTAGGCTCATTGCCCCTGCGAATGTGGGGTAATGTTGACATTGGAGGCATACTTGTTAGACCTTTTGGCTATCCTGAAGAATTTAGTTATTTCATCTAAATCCATAGGAGGGCTACAGGAATGTCCGGGGGATGAAAATGGCTCGAGAAGGGTTTTTTCCCTCCAGTCACTTTCGGTTTCTAAAAAGGGCAAACATTGTAAAAGAAAATCAACCAAAAAGGGTAACGTGTATAATTTGGGGCATTTGCCCTTGTGTCGCGTGGGTCTTTTCTCTTCATGGTGCATATTTTCTTAGGCTTTTAGACTATGTTTGATGAAATTGCTATCTCGAAATTGTTGGTGCAGTGGCAAAAGGGGGAAGGACATGGACAAGAAAGGCCAGAAGGGGGAGCTGGTTGCCTTTGAATCACTTCTGTAACCTGAACTGGGTCTTAGAACTTCATATTTTCGATGGAATAACCCTCCCAAGTTCTTATGAACATCTGTTCTATATGAAGTGGCCGAAGGCGAAAATGGAAAGATAGAACAAAGGCTTGAAACAGTGCAAACTTTGAGGCTGAAATACGCTCTAATGCTTTACCTCTTGTTAGGGATATCCCTAAAATACAAAGAAAAGAATTTCCATGAATATAGGAAATAGCCCAGACCCATGTGCAACTTTCCTTGGTACGCCAATACATTACCCTTCTTCCTCCCGAAATGTCCAGTCATTTGTGATGTTTTTAGGTTGGAATTGCTATGAGGACCGTAACTACCGAATAAATTAAGTTTAATTAAACACATGTTTCAAACTAGAGGATTAGAAATGAGGTTGGGTTAAAGATTAAATTTTAACTGAACACCTGGAGGCTCTATAACGTTTGCATGTTTTTAATTGAAGCCTCTGACGAAACCCTGCGAGACCAAGAAGCACTATGTTTTTTTTTGTTTTTTTTTTTTCTTAGAGCCGTTAGTTGTTTTTTTTTTTTTTTTTTTTTTTTTTTTTTTTTTTTTTCAAAAAATTACTATGCCACCGGCATAAACCTTCTCATTGAAGGTCCCCTCAAACCAGGTAAAAATAATGTTCTTTTTTTGCTTTTTGCTTTTTTAGGCATTGGAAGAAAGGGATCGTCGATGCATGATTCACAAGGAATCGCTGTACAACAAGCAGCGTGTCTTGAAACGTCGTCTTGCGGAACTCAGTTATGAAATCCGACAACTTCAGCAACAACAAGCTCAGAAGGACAATGAAAGCTTAAGGCGTCTTCATACTACTTCAGAAACATCGCAGACGACTTCAATGTCCGAACCTGGTGAGTGTGAGCTATCGGACTGGGGTCGTTGCATCTCATCTTTGTTGATGATTTATCTTGGGAAACACTTGATCTGACCCATAACTGTATTATTAAGCTCGTATTATGACCCATTTTGGAAAGGAATAACCGAATCGAAATATTAGGTGGGATTTCAGCTATAACGTTAAAATATGATCCATGCGACTTGTGACAGCTCGTTTTCCTTACCCATAGAAAAGGTACCAAAGAATTGAAGCTCACTTATGCAAAAATTATGTCGGCTTTTTAAAAACGAGTTCCTCCTTCAACTATTCTGAGTAAAAATTAATTACTACTATTTATTTTTATACTGAGAAGGTTTGTCCAACAGAAAAGAGAAAGCAAAGGTTATATACTAGGTAAAATGCCCATAAAATAAGACAAAAATATATTGTGATTTCAATATCTTTTAATTCGAACATCAAATACCAATATCTTTTGATTTTTTTTTTTATTATTATTATTAAAACATCATAGTCTTCTTCTTCTTGTTTACATTACTATGAAAACGCTTTCGCATAATCTCATCACCGAAATCAAACTCGGGGTGAATTCCTTTGTACTTGACAGTTTTTAAACTCGATCAAACAGTTCGTGGTAAGGAACTGTAAGTAAGAAACGACCCGGCTCAATAGCAACCGAAACTCTAACAGACGGAATTTTGGTACCAATAGTTCTATCAAAAGAATTGGCTTGTTATGCTGTTTTTAAATGTATAAGTTTCATTAGGTTTAGTCTTACCGATTAAAGGTTACGAGCCTGAGAAAATTTTCCTGATTTTCGAAAAAGGGAAGAAACACCCCCTAAAAGTATTAAAATCTTAATGAAAATCACACCATCATATTCAGTGTATCAGAAAACCTTGACGTACTGTAGTGGTTTCAAGCTCCTATCTGAAAAAATGTGGAATTTTGTATTTTTTGTCAGGAGAAAGATCACGGATGCATGTGTATTTGTGGGGGGGGGCGGATTTTTTGCTGGAGGCTTTTCCATGGGAAGGAAGTTTCCAGGGGGTGAATGTGTCATGGGAATTTGTCAGAATTTCTATTCAAAATTCTTATTAAGGGTCTTGCTTTCTCTTTTCCGTCTCAGTTTTACGCGTGGAGTTGTTAAGGGTAATTGTCTGGGGTAGATTTTCACTGGGATTGAATTGTCTAGAGGATATTCCGTGGGGGGGGGATTTTTCCGTGGAGGTGGGGCCAGATTTTCTGGCATTATTTAAAAACGATCAGAAATTAAATTAAAAAAACAACTGAAACAACTGAAAGAAATTAAATTCAACTGAAAGTAAGGAGCAACATTAAAACATAAAACTAACAGAAATTATTACGCGTATGAAGGTGATTGCTCCTCCACACCTCGCTCTTTATGCTAAAGTTTGAATTTTGTCCCAATTCTTTAAGAACGACTCTTGAAACACAGGGATCGTTTAATTAGAACACTGGAAAGTTTTTTGTTTTTTTTAAGTACTAAAAAACTTTAACATAAAGAGCGAGGCGTTGAGGAGGTGGCAATCACCTTCATACACGTAATAATATCAGTTCATTTTTAAGGTTTAATGATTGCATATACCAATGGGTTAATTAGGTCGTTGCCCGGGGGCTTACGGTCTTTTGGGTGTTTAATAAATGGAATTTATTATACTTATATAACAAGAATGTAAGTTGTTCTTTGTTTTTTTTAATCGCTAGGAAGAAATGTAATAGCTTAACTTCTGATTGTAGTCTGTATTGAGGAAAAATATTTGAAAGTAAACATTGTATTATTAATATTGTAATTAAAAATACAAATTAATGTACAATAAAGTATCATCACAATTGAAAATTAATTGAAGTATAAAAAAATTTTTTTTATTTTTTTTTTATATTTTTTTTTTTTTTTTTTTTAATTAATTAATTAATTAGTGCTACTATTGCTATTGGCAACTCATCGCAACACCAAACCTTTCTTTCATAATAGGCCGAGAACAACCAGTATTCATAAACTTTGATTAGTGATCATCATAAAACACTTAAATGAAACACTACATTAACCTGATAATAGTACTTAATACTTGGAAAAACGGTCATTGAAAAAAAAAACACTTAACACTTGGAAAAACACTTAAATGAAATGAAAAAAAAACATTTAACTCTTGGAAAAACACTTAAATGAAACATTACATTTACTTTATACTGGAATTTTTTTTATGTAAAAAAAAAAGTTTATGTTATTTGTGCCTTTTATTTATGTTATTTTACTATGTTCATGGCAGTATATTAGGCTTTAAAATACGCTTCTCTATCTATCTGTCCAATATGCAGATTACTTGTACGAAACACATTTTGCATGCAGACCCGCTGTACTTAACCCCCCCCCCCCCAAATATGCAAATTTATAGCCCAAATTTATTTATAAAGTAATGAAGAAACTAACGAAAAAACTCGTGTGTTCTCGAATTTTACACAGCGTAAACTTGAGTGAGTGGCGCATAATACACAAGTACCAAAATTCCTTCCCCCTACGGAAATAAAAGAAACAGACTCAAATAAAATGCTCAAGTTTGGAAAGCCTTATTTTCCACGCGGAGGGGGGTTTCCAGGGGGGCATTTTCCTCGGTTGGGGGGGGGATAAACGCCTAGAACCGGTAACTATACTATGTCTTGTTGAAAGAATGACTCATTCTAAACTAAAAACAAAATTCGTATTAGCATTCATTTTCTTTTATATTTTCCATCTCTTGGTAATCCAAGACTACAAAAAAGAAAACAATTGCTTCTGATCTATATTTTTGTTTTTAATTTTCATGAATGTGGCGAGACCAAGTTTTCCAATCCATATTTAGTTTTTCTCCGTGAGCTTCACGGAAATTCAGAAGCCGAATCAACTAAATTCGTCTCGACTTTTGCTTTGATTAATTTAAAAAACTGTTTCCAGAAAATTACTTTTTCAAAGAAAAGTATAGAACTCTATTAAACCAAAAATGAGCAAAAATAAAATCAAATAATCTACCAAGCATGAAACTACCCCAAGTCAGAATCGATAAATAAATGGAACCCAAAACAAACAAAAATTGCAATAATTAACCGAGTCTAACTCAAAACGAGCAGAAATTAACATAAGTTGGTCACAAAACCCCTATGCCTTCCCAAGGCCAGGACAAAATTTGCACTTTACTTAAAAAATATAAATGTTTTTACTTTTATAACTTAAATAAATCAAATAATATTAACATTTTGATTACTAAATATCAGTAAATCTATATTAAACTGACAATGCACATTCATTTGTATTTGTTCAGTAAGGTGTGAATTTAGTTCTGGCCTTGGGAAGGCTGTTTATTTTATATTGACGTTTCGACATTTGACATTTAAATTTTTTCGTTTTTTAAGACTTTATAGTTTGGCCTGCTATTTGTATGCTGGAAAAAATTTCAGCAATTTTTAACAACATACACCCTTTTAGAAATCTGGACACAAGTAGTACTGTTTAATTTAGTTTCATACCTCCTCTGGTTGACCTGAAATGGAAAACTTGATACCATTCGCAAAAAATTTACTTTCTTTGATAGCTTGGATACCCTTACGCTGTTTTGATTTGGTTAAATTTTAAGAGCAGAAATGGGAGGGTTGGCGTAGGTGGTTGGTAGTGGAAGGGGGATTATTACCTTCAAATCACTTTCGACTATTAAAAAAGGCATCAGCCCTTTCTATTTTCAATCGAATGAGCCCTTTTCGAAGTTCCAACGACAATTCCTTCAATATGAAGTGCCCTGGTCTAAACAACAACAACAACAAAAATAATACATTATACCCACTTCGATCTTTACTACAAAAATGTCAAGCCTTCCAATCACTTTCGACTATTAAAAAGGGCACTAGGCCTTTCGATTTACTATCGAATGAGCCCTTTTTGAAACGACAACGCTTTCTATAAGCACCTTATATGCCCACAGGGCATAAATTACAGCCCTCACCCTAAGGTCTCTTAGGGTGGTTGTCATCCTCTAAGACCGAATTTCCAGAACTTTCAACTACGTTAAACAATATGGCTATCTCAAAATTTGATTGGATGTGTTTGGGAAAATGGTGGGCGCGAGAGGGGTATTGATCGCCTTCCAATCACTTTCGACTAGTAAAAAGGACACAAGCCACTCCAATTTCCAATTGAATGAGCGCATTTCGAACTTTCTATGACAACTTCTTCGATACGAAGTGCCATGCTCTAAAGGAAAAAATAAATAATACATAGTGCCAACTTCGTTCTTATATCCCCCCAGGGCATAACTTAAAACCCTTGCCCTCAGGGTTGTGGGGGGGTTATCATCCTAAAAGACCTAATTTCCAGAACTTTCAACTACGTTGAATAAAATGGATATCTAAAAATTTTGATTGGATGTGTTTGGGGAAAAGGTGGGCGTGAGAGGGGGGTTATTTGCCCTCAAATCACTTTCGACTATTAAAATGGGTTATATCCCTTTGAATTTCAAATCGAATGAGCCCCTTTTCAAGTTTCTACGACAAAGATTTCTATAAAAACCTTATATGCCCCCAGGGCATAATTTATAATCCTTGCCCTGAGAGTTGTGGGGGAATCCTCCTCATAAATATATTTTCTATCTGGATATCAACTACGCTGCACACAATGGCTTTCTAAAAATTTTTATTTGATGTGTGTGGGGGATTGAGGGGGGTGGGGGGGCTAGTTGCCCTCCAATCACTTTGGACTGTCAAAAAGGACACTAGTCCTTTGAATTTCCAATCGAATGAGCCTTTTTGAAGTTTCTACGACAACGCCTTCTTTAAAAATCTTATATGCCCCCAGGGCATAACTTAAAACCCTTGCCCTGAGGGCTGTGGGGGAGTATCCTCCTCAAAAATATTATTTTCATCTGGAAATCAACTGCGCTCAACAAAATGGTTAGCTCAAAATTTTGATTGGATGTGTTTGGGGGACTGATGGGCGGGGGGGGGGGGCTAGTTGCTCTCCAACCACTTTGACTATAAAAAAGGCCACTAGAACTCTCAATTTCCAATTGAATGAACCCCTTTTGAAGTTTTTACGACGACCTCTTCCATATGAAGTGCCCTGCTCTAAATAAAAAAAAAAACAATATATAGCACATTGTGCCAACATCGTTCTTATATGCCCTCAGGGCATAACTTAAAACCTTTGCCCCGAGGGCTGTGGGGGAGTGTCAAAATTGGCTATCTCTTTGATTGGATGTGTTTGGGAGAATGATGGGCGTGGGGGGGGGGGGGCTAGTTGCCCTCCAATGATTTTCGACTATTAAAAAGGGCAGTAGCCTTTTGAATTTCCAATCGAATGAGCCTTTTATGAAGTTTCTACGACAACGCTTTCTATAAAAAACCTTTTATTCCCCCTTGGGCATAACTTAAAACCCTTGCCCTGAGGGTTTTGGGGGAGTGTCCCCCTCAAAAACATATTTTCTATCTGAAAATCAACTACGCTGAACAAAATGGCTATCTCAAAACTTTGATTGGATGTGTTTGGGGAAATGATGGGCGTGGGGGAGGCTAGTTGCCCTCCAATCACTTTCGACTTAAAAAGGGCACTAGCCCTTTGAATTTCTAGTTGAATGAGCCTTTTTTGAAGTTTCTACGACAACGCCTTCTACAAAAAACCTTATATGCCCTCAGGGCATAACTTAAAACCCTTGCCCCGAGGGTTGTGGGGGAGTGTCCTCCTCAAAAATATATTTTTTATCTGGAAATCAACTATGCTGAACAAAATGGTTATCTCAAAATGTTGATTGGATGTGTCTGGGGGAGTGATGGGCGTGGGGGGGGGGGCTAGTTGCCCTCTAATCTCTTTCGACTATTAAAAAGGGCACTAGCCACTCCAATTTCCAATCGAATGAGCCCTTTTCGAAGTTTCTACGACAACTCTTTCGATAAGAAGTGCCTGTCGGAGAAAAAAAAAAACATATTGTGGCCACATCGTTCTTTACTTCGGCAGCGCTAGCGCGCTCCCTATGAAATCTGATTAGGATATTATCTAAAAGTGAGGATATATTGAAATATTTTGACGTTTGAACACTAAATATTTTTACATGCTGCTTTTGAAGTTTGTCCTGCGGTTGTTTTGATATTCAGAACTTTCAGAGTCGTTCAGACTAAGATCGTAGGGCGATGAATTTCTAAAATCAGTGTGTATGCCTGAATTCTAAGGTCTTAGTCCAACATTTGGCCGCATATTAGTTGCGGGAAATATCTTTTTTTTTTTTTTTTTTTTTTTTTTTTTTTTTTGTTCTCAATGGTTTCCGTTTTAACTTCATTTTCACAATTTCTTTTGCAAAAAGCCAAGACCTACTTTTACTTGACTTAGATCTCTTGTCGGGCGCTGCTCGCTGTAGAGAGTAATGTTTGCCTCCTTCATCTGGCTCGGTCCATGGCAAGCAGTCCATGAAGCCGTTTTGCAAAAAGCTAAGGAAGGAAAGGAAAACAGCTGAGTTAGAAACAGCTCTGTATCCTGGAAATCAATCATCTTGACTGAAGAAAGCAAGGGGCACCTGCCCCTACCCTTTGAAAAAAAAATACAAGTAAAAAAATTTAAAACTGAAATGAATGTGCCACCTTCGCCAGAAAACACATTCCTTTTATTTAACCAAAGCCAGCTTTCTCCCAAATGGGGTAAGAAAAATATTTTGTCAGTTTCTTTTTCAATTACTTTTCAAAGAGTCTAGATGGGATGCCTTTTTGTTCCGTTTGGGGAGGAGCTGGCTTTGATTAAAGCAAACGAATGTGTTTTCTGACGAAGATGACACATTTATTTCATTTTTATATTTGTTTTCTTGAATTTTTTCTTAGAGGTAGGGGCAGTTATCCCCTTTTACTTTTGGGATTCTGATCGATTAATATTTATTATTTATTTATTTTATTTTTAACCCACTGTACAATAAATGTAAAATAGTGGCGTAATACAAACACAAAAAAAAAAGAAAAGAACAACGACAATCTAACAACAAATATAATCACTAATAAAAAAAACGGATAAGACTGTGATGTGGGCCCAACCGAAAACTAGCATCCTGATTGCACCGCACCGTTTCAAGCGAGGACAGAATTGCTGTTGCACCATAACGACCAACAAGGCGCCTATTGCGCACAGCAAGCGGCAAATACAATAGGAACTTACAGTATCTAAAATAATTAACCTTCATTTGTTTCAGATCATGCTTAATAAAAAGCGGGTACAGCCCAGAAGCAGATAAAATCGCAGGATCACAGAAACTGAAGTAGAGTTTAGCAAGACCATGCCTATTAAAACGTCCACGGTTTGCAACTATTTTCGCATAACCAGCTTTAAGCTTATCCTTCGAATCACAAATAAATTTACGCCGGATGCTTCCTACGGATTCACATATAGAAACACCAAGCCATTTGATAACAGGGACACTAGGTACCATAAAGGTGTTGCAAGCAAGGGGAGTAGCAGGGGGATTAACAGCGTTAAAAAGTAAATATTCACATTTCGAAGTATTTAATGATAGGCCCATTTCACTAAGCATAGATCCAGCCATGCTAACATTCCGTTCAAGCCTCCTTTTGGAACGACTAATCAGGAGGAGGTCATCAGCATATGCTAAATAAGACACTTCCGAAAAACCAAAAAAACAACTGGAGGGAATCTTATTAATCACACTCGAAATACAAGCATTAAAAATATGAGGCGAAAGAACTCCTCCTTGCCTAGCCCCGCATTTAACAGGAATATTTCCAAAAGCACATCCATTCGATTTCAGTCTAACATATGAATTCGAATACCAAAAACGTAGCAGAGAAATAATCGATGGGTTTATACCAAGCTGATGTAAAGAATAAAAAGCCTGAGGGTGCACAACACTGTCGAAAGCTTTAGATATGTCTAAAGCACATATATGTACTCGTTAGTGCATCCTTAAAAAGGAGAGCAAGCACCCAATGTGCATGTTGACAAGAAATCCCCTTTATAAAACCAAACTGATTAGCATCATAATTAACAAAATCAATAATATAGGGAAGAAGCTCATATTCAAAAAGTTTGCTAATATTGCAGGTAACAGTAATAGGCCTATAAGAATCACATTTATTTACATCTTTTCCTCTCTTTACAATTGAGGTAACAGTACCACATAGGAAACTATCAGCCACTAAAGAACAGCAAAGACACATTTGAAAAAGTAGCTGCAAATGTTTTACTAGTTCCCGAGAATCTTTCCGTAAATGAAAAACACTTATACCATCAATATCAATAGACTGAGACTTCAGCCGCCTGATCGAATCAGTAATTATATCAGCTGACACAGGAGGGACGTGCTTTTGTTGCATTTTTTCGGGAAGGCACTTAGCAAGGATTTGGGAATATCGGCTATGTACAGTGAAATTAACACGGGAAAAAATACTAGAATAATGTTGGATCCAAGCTGATTGCGGAATATTATCACTCTTATAATCAGTAAACTTAGAAGAATTCGTCACAAACTTCCACTCTTTCGAACTATTTGGAAAATTAACTCCAGCTTCACGGACGGACCGCAGTTGTCTTTTATAAGCCTTTTTCGTTTTACGTTTAATATCAAAAGCAGTACCACGAGAGGGACGCCCACAAGCAATCCAAATACGTAACCATAGCTTGGCCTGATTTTTCACATAACCAGCTTTAAGCTTATCCTTCGAATCACAAATAAATAATACGTAACCATAGCTTGGCCATTAAAAGACTCCTTTTTCGACATAATTGCATAGCTACCTACTAACTTCTGTTACCTTCTCTTTTCTGTGTCAGTTTAAATTTTGTCTAATTTCGAGTAGTTTTCTTCTCAGCGATAGAGGACGCAGAGATTGAAGTGGACGTCGAACTCAAGACCGATTTTCCTGAAGAATCATATTCCAGAAACTTTGTACCCAAACGGTCTGCCCATAAGGAGTCTATTGCGAAGACTCTGAACTTTGAAGAACAAGAATATGAGGAAGAATGAATGAGGTAATTCTTTTCTAAATAAAGAAGAGTTGTTTTTCAAAAAAAATGTTAGGAGACGACAGGCTTTTTAAATCATCTGAAATTCCTTATGCCAACTCTCTCTTTCTCTCTCTCTCTCTCTCTCTCTATCTCTCTCTCTCTCTCTCTCTCTCTCTCTCTCACTCTCTCTCTCACTCCCACACACTCTCTTTCTATAACAATCAATGTATATAACTCGAACCAAATATAACACAAACACTAACTCTCTCCCACTAACACTCACTCACACTCTCTCTCTCTCACTCACTCTCTCTCTCTCTCACTCTCTCTCTCTCTCTCTCTCTCTCTCTCTCTCTCTCTCTCTCTCTCTCTCTCTCTCTCTCTCTCTCTCTCTCTCTCTCTCTCTCTCTCTCTCTCTCTCTCTCTCTCTCTCTCTCTCTCTCTCTCTCTCTCTCTCTCTCTCTCTCTCTCTCTCTCTCTCTCTCTCTCTCTCTCTCTCTCTCTCTCTCTCTCTCTCTCTCTCTCTCTCTCTCTCTCTCTCTCTCTCTCTCTCTCTCTCTCTCTCTCTCTCTCTCTCTCTCTCTCTCTCTCTCTCTCTCTCTCTCTCTCTCTCTCTCTCTCTCTCTCTCTCTCTCTCTCTCTCTCTCTCTCTCTCTCTCTCTCTCTCTCTCTCTCTCTCGGTGGATGTGTGGACAGGGGGGTTTCGTGACTAGCCAGGTGAGAAAATTTAAATGGAAGTCTCAATGAAAGGTGAAGCATGCTTTCTAAGTTTGCCTACTGTAAAAACTATGGTCTTTTAACCCATTAGCTTTGATTATTTAATCCCTCCAGTTTTTGAAAAATTCCTTTTTTAGTATTTTCATTGAAAAATATAAAAAAAAACACAAATTACCCCCCCCCCCCCTTCTAGATTTTGGAAAAAAAAATTTGGATCGCCCTTTTTTTTTTAAAAAATGGGGGAAATTCTTTCCCCTCCTCCGATGTTTGGGTGAATGCTATGTACTTTCAAAACCAAAATCAACAATTCAGAGTTGGCCATTGTATAGAAATTGTAGTTCTGCTGTGTTGTAAAGGGTGTTATTTATATCAAACAGATCTAGTTAGTAAGAGAAATAGTATAATTCAGAGCGTGTTTAAAAGCCATAGCAGCAATTAATTGAATTTGGTGCTAAAAACAACCAGTTATGAGTACTTTCCACCTACGCGCTGGGTTCGTGAGTCCAGTCCAGCTAATTTTCGCCAAAGAACCAATCAATAATAATAATAATTTATTTTTAACCCATATCATAAACAAAGATGACACTTGTGGAGCATAATAGAAAAAAAGAAGAAAATACGCTACATACATGAAAACTTAAAAACTTTATAAGAGCAGAGTAAATAAAGGAAAGAAAAAACATTGAAGACACAGAAACACGAGAAAATCAAACTATTTACGAAAAAACGTTGATAAGACGGTGGAACGGACCAAGACTCAATGGAACATCATTTAATAATTTAGAAGTTAATTTTTGAAATGTCTGAATAATATCTGTTGCTGAATATACCGAAATTAAATTACTATTACAGAAAGATACAGCAGAAATTTATGATACCAGTAGTAGTTAATGTTGATCCGTTCTAAATCACTTTTATCAAGAGCACTACTAACACCGCCATAAAAAAGTACGGAATGGTACTCACAAAAACTGGAGTGTAGTCTCGTCTTTGATAATGGCTCTGGTTTCCAACAATTTTCTTATAACCTAGCTAAGTTTCTTCCTAACATCTGTAAGAACTTGAGACCGAAAAGAGCTAAGTCATCTATAAACAGTGAGACCAGGAGTGCAAAAATCACCCTAAAATGTTGCTTTCCACTTTTCTGTTACTTTTTCTTAATAAAACTTGTCAGCTAGCTCTTATCCATTCCTTTTATTTTCAGATTGTTTTTGTGCTGCAAAAATCACCCTAAAATGTTGCTTTCGACTTTTCTGTTACTTTTTCTTAATAAAACTTGTCAGCTAGCTCTTATCCATTCCTTTTATTTTCAGATTGTTTTTGTGCTGCACAGTGACTGGTCAAACCTCTTCACTGTTTTATTTACCTGCTGAGCCGTCGTCTGTCGGTCGTCCTGTCACTCGTTCTTTTCATTCTCCTTTTGGTGGAAGAATTATTTGTGAAAAAAGTTGTCGATGTGTTGTTTACCAAAAATAATTTTATCCCATAGACATTTAAGTTTCCTTATTTTTGTGGCAAGTGAAAAAGTGCTTGAAGTTCATAGCGTTTCTTGTCTCTTTTCTTTCTTTTTTTATTACTAAGTAGAATCTAACGTCTTAGTTTATTATTTCTTAGAATATAGAACGTTAAGCACTATATTTCTGTTTAGGTAGTCTTAAACATGTGAAGTATAAACTACTGTGTACCGTCAAACGATATTATTTGTTCAGGGCCGGAAAAAGTACAACTTAACTATAACAACAACTCATAGAATCAGACCCTGTCACGAGTGGCAGTTTCCCGGCTTCTCAAGTGCACTTTCACATCCTGAAGCTTTTCGTATGAGATTTTTAACCCATAATTTTCAATTAATAAACAGTACGTGTCCACGGGGGGGGGGGTACGCAAAAGATATTAGCAAAATTATAATACATTTGCTTTATCTTGGGCAAATCAGAATCAGGTAATGGATCGCAAACACGCTACCCTCAATCCTTGCTAGGAGAGCTCTATTTACATTCAATTGGAAACTTATAATCGAACCCTGCGCTCCTCCTATTTGACACTCAATAGGCTCCAGTAATAACAGCTACGTGTTGTTAAATTTCCTCTTGCCGGCAAACCAAGGTAGGTGAGTTTATCACACGGTTTAACAAGGGGCACTATCCAAATCCGCTTCAATATCAGAAGGATCTATCTGACTAAAAATTAACATAGCACTTTGAAATGCTAAGGCCTGACCAATTGCCTAATTATTACGGTGAGTGTCCGCAAATTGGTTAATGTCGACATTCACCGGTGAATGTCCGAAATACTTTTTTTTTTCTTGGATTTAGTCACTGTCGCCAGTCACTTTTTTTTCAGTTTAATTGTAAGGTTTGATGATGGGAGGTTAGGTTATATTAGGTTTGGTTGGACGAGCTTAGGTTGGTTTAGGTAAAGTTAGGTTTTTCACCCATTTCTGTTATTTAGAACAAAATTTAACCTAATCTAAAACGACTTTAACTTTTACCATCATTGGTGGCATACGACTGAAAAAGCTGACTCGCAAAGCACAGAAAAAGGAACTTCGAATATTCACCGGTGAATGTAGACATTAACTAGATTTCGGACATTCACCGTAATATATATATATATATATATATATATATATATATATATATTTAAATAATAAAAAAAGGATCCTGCTTTCTGGGCTTTTTGATAGGCCCTTGCCTTGCTCGGATAAGATCGTACCCTCTTCGGGTTTTTAGCAATTGCGAATAGGTCGCCTCTTATATTACAAATGGACTACGTTATTTTGACTGATTAGCCCGTAAATCTTTGATGTTCATTACAAAATACATCGAAATGGATTGCGGCATTTTGATGGGAATCTTAAATGTATTACAAATGGATCACGACACTTTGAGAAAAAATTTCGATTTTATTTTTTGTTTCCACCTTGCCTGTTTAAAAAAAAAGTTGATCAGCCTAGGTTTCTTATATTCAAAATTCATCAAGCTTTGTCCATTAGTTTAGGAGTGTGTTGCACGCATATACAAGGGGCATTTAAAAATACACGAAATTCCTGTCAGCAAGGTAGGACAACTGTTACCTGGGACTTTGAAGGAGTCGTACTTGTAGACCGCAGGGGCCTATGGTATAGAAGTCTTGAGGAAATTGAGAGCAGAATTAGCCAAGATGTGATCCTATTCCATCCCATCAACGCCCGGGCGCATTATTCACACGTTATAAAAGGAATTTTTAGGTAAAATCGGCTGGGATTCTTGCCAATCTACCTCAGTCCAGCTGACTTTTCATTGAAAAAACTCGTATTTGTCCAATAAGAGAATCATACTTACTCCCTCCATTTACCCGTGCGTGCAGCCATTTAAACATTTGCCTCTAAATTAATTGGACTATCTGTCTTGGCTTTTTCTTTCTACGATTAGCCATGTCTAGATGCCTACTGCAAAACACTTGATTTCCAATTCAACCGCTTACTCGCTGTCCACCTTACTCGCCGCTTTCCGAAAAGAAAGACCTTGGAATATCCTCAGCAATTTCTTTTTGCTCACAAGTTTTATGTGTTTTTTTTTCCGAAGTTATCCCGCCTTCCTATGTGGAAAATTCCACGTCATTGCCAGGATTCTAGTCAACTGGCCTTGTGCACACGCTACGCTTGTCTGTTTGTTAAGAATTTTTTAGTTTTCATAAGTTCATCTTGAATAAAATAGATCACAATGAATAGAAAATAATAAATAAATTAGAAACGATCCTGTAGTGTTTTAGGAAATATCGTACGGCTAGGCGATGGGGCCTTTGATTACCGATTTGAGGCAATAACACATTTTGCTATGCTAAATACGCAAGTGTGTGGATACCATTAAAACAAAGTATTCAGGAGGTCTTAAAAGTTATTTTTCATGTGAATACTCTTAACTGACAAATTTTAGTGAACATTCCCCTATGTGCGGTTTGCCGATAGACGTTTTTCCTAATTTTTGAAAAATGTCCGGAATCAATTTTCAGGGAAAAAATGTAATTCTGACTCCTGTAAAAGTAGGTAAATTAAGTTCATTTTTGGATTGACTTTAACATTCAACCCTCCAACTATATGTCAAATTGACTTACTTTTGCACATTACGTCAAGGGATGCCCAAATCCCCATGTTAGTTAGATATACGCTGCTTGGGCAATGTGAAGGACGTAACAACTTATGGCAGGCTTTGGTGACAAAGGTGCTACGGGAGCAAAACTTTTTTTGCAATCAATTAAATGCTGTAGTCGGTTACCCCCTTAACTCTTTCAAAACATGTCATAAGAAAAATCCCTTTAAGAGATAAATGATGGGGTTCCTTAAAGGCGGCCTCAAGACAAGTAAGACTGTAATTTTTTTAATTTGCCATGGTTCAAGCAGTTCGTGGTAACGAACTGTAAGTAAGGAGCGACGCGACTCAATAGCAACTGAAACTCTAAGAAACAGTCTTGATAGCAATAGATAAGTCAAAAGAATCGAATTTTAATTCTTATTCAAAATATATAAATTCATCAAGTTTAATGTTACCCATCAAAAGTTACGAACATGAGCTTGTCCAATTTTTCAAAAATGGGAAAAAACACCCAAATATCAATTTATCTTAATGAAAATCAGATTCAGCATATCAGAGAATCAGATTCAGAGAATCTTATTGTAGAGGTCTCAAGCTCCTATATACTAAAATGTGGAATTTTGTATTTTTGGCCAGAAGAAAGATCATGGATGCGTTATTTTTTATTTTTTTTCAGGGGTGATCTTATCGAACTAGTGATCCTAGAAGATTGGGAGAGGGCTCATGTGATCTGAAATCAAAAGTTCTAGTGTCCTCTTCAAGTGACCAAGTAAGGGAAGCCCCCTTTACCCCAAAGTCGTCCGATCAAAATTTTGAGATATCTATGTCTTTGCCTTTCAGGATGACTTGACCCCCCCTACCCCCGAGGGAAGGGCTGCAAGCTATGAAATTTGCTCATTGTTTATATATAGAATTGGTTATTGGGAAATATACAGATATTTGGGGGGGGGACATGGGCGAATCTTTCTATTTAGGAATTTTTGTATGGGAAGGGAATTTTCCGTGAAGGGGGAGCAGGATTTTCCAGAATTATTTAAAAAACCATCACAAATTAAATTTAAAAAAAAAACAACTAGTTTTTTCAAATGAAAGTAAAGAGCAACATTAAAACCAACATAAATTATTAAGTGTATGAAGGTGTTGCCCCTCCCTCCTCAATAACTCACTCTTTACGCTAAAGTTTTATTTTAGAGCTTTTGAAAAAGCTTATTATTCTAAATAAATGGCCCTTGTGTTTCAAGAGTCGTTCTTAAAGGATTGGGACACAAAGTCAAACTTTAGCGTAAAGAGTGAGGTATTGAGGAGGGTGCAATTCCTTTCATATACTTAATAATTTCTGTTTGTTTTCAGTTTTAATGCTGTTCTCTACTTTCAGTTGTAAAAACTTTTCAGTTGAAAGATCTAATAACTTTGTCTTTGAGGATGACTCCCCCGCCCCCCCCCCACCGAGGACTGCAAGCTATGAACTTTGCCCACTGTTTATATATAGTATGGGTTATTGGGAAATATACAGATATTTTGGGTGGACATGGAAGATCTTTCTATTTAGGAATTTTTTTAGGGGAGAGAATTTTCCCTGAAGGGGGAGCTGGATTTTTCGGCATTATTTAAACAACCATCAGCAACTAAATTAAAAAGAAAAAACTAGTTTTTTCAAATGAAAGTAAAGAGCAACATTAAAACCAACATAAATTATTAAGTGTATGAAGGTGTTGCCCCTCCCTCCTCAATAACTCACTCTTTACGCTAAAGTTTTATTTTAGAGCTTTTGAAAAAAACATATTATTCTAAATAAATGGCCCTTGTGTTTCAAGAATCGTTCTTAAAGGATTGGGACACAAAGTCAAACTTTAGCGTAAAGAGTGAGGTATTGAGGAGGGTGCAATTCCTTTCATATACTTAATAATTTCTGTTTGTTTTCAGTTTTAATGCTGTTCTCTACTTTCAGTTGCAAAAACTTTTCCGTTGAAAGATCTAATAACTTTGTCTTTGAGGATGACCCCCCCCCCCCTCCCCCACTCCACCGAGGGTTGCAAGCTATGAACTTTGTCCACTGTTTATATATAGTATGGGTTATTGGGAAATATACAGATATTTTGGGTGGACATGGAAGGATCTTTCTATTTAAGAATTTTTTTGGGGGGAGGGAATTTTCCGTGAAGGGGGAGCCGGATTTTTCGGCATTATTTAAACAACCATCAGCAATTAAATTTAAAAAAAACTAGTTTTTTCAACTAAAAGTAAAGCAACATTAAAACTAAATTTTGGCTGAAAGAGCAACGCTATTTGTGAACAAATCCTATCAACTTTACTATATTCCATGTTCTTCATTTAACCGAATAAAAAATCGTGGCGCCATCCGTAAAATCAGAACATGTGTTGGTAAAACCGTTGCATTAACCGACCAAGACTGAGATTTTGGCAGACGTCATGTCATAATTTTCATGTTCTTTATTTAACCGAATAGAGAATAGTGACACCGTCCGGAAAATCACTGCACGAGTTGATATAACCGCTAGATTTACCGACCGAGATTGAAGTTTTAGTGCACATCATATCATGTTTTTCATGTTCTTTATTTAAGCGAACGAAAAATTTTGGCTCCATCCGTAAATTCACGACACAAGTCGGCGCTACATTTACCAACCTAGATTGAGATTGCATTAGATGTCATATCCTTATTTTCATGTTCTTTAACCGAATGGAAAACTGTGGCACCAACCGCAAAATCACTGCATGAGTCGGTAAAACCACTGTATTTACCAACCGAGATAGATATTTCGGTATGTCATGTCAGTACCTTCATGGTCTCTATTTAACCAAATGGAAAATTTTGGCTCCATCCTTAAATTCACGACACAAGTCGGTAAAACCGCTACATTTACCAACCTTGATTGAGATTTCATTAGATGTCATATACGTATTTTCATGTTCTTTAACCGAATGGAAAACTGTGGCACCAACCGTAAAATCATTGCACGAGTCGGTAAAACCACTGTATTTACCAACCAAGATAGATATTTTGGTATTTGTCATGTCAGTATCTTCATGCTCTTTATTTAACCAAATGATAAATTGTGGCATTATACTTAAAATCACGGCAGGAGTCGGTACTGCTGCGTTTACCGACCAAGTTCAAGATTTCTATAGATCCCATGTCAGTATTTTCCTGGTTTTGTTTAACGGAACAAAAAACTTTGGCGGCGTCGGTAAATCGTAGCGCTTCGCGCAACGATTTTACTCACTAATCTTTTTTTACCGAGTGGCTGAAAATATTGGGGGGGGGGGGGGCTTACCTCTCCCCACGTACGTGACGGCCCTGTGTACAGGTGTTGGAATTACACATGAAAAAGCATTACAAGAAATTAAAAATACATTATTAAGATGTGAAGTTGCACTGCCACATTATGAAACGGTAAAAAAAAAAATCCCACAAAGATATAAGGGAAAGCAAGATCATACTCAGTGATGCCTTACCTTAATTTCCATGATTTTAATGGCATGACGGTGGTTCTGATTAACATTTTCCAACAGGAATGTACCCTTAAAAAAATTGTTGCAATCAGATGCTTGTCTACTGAGGCCAGTGGTAACGATTAGCTACTACTATGCCTCAGAAGGAAAGCATAGGCAGAAAAAAAAGTTACGACGTCTTTAATAAAAGACTAAATTGGTTTAGTAAATGTAAGACAAAACTATCATTCCTCATGCCCTTCTTTTAAAATATTCCGATGCCTGCGTCATAGCTCAAATTCCTCTAAGCAATTGCTCGTTTCCAATGCCCAACGTGAGTTCTATAAAAGCAAAAGCATAAAACAAATTATGGGAGTAGGGGAGGCAGAAGTGTTTACTTAATGAGCTTTTTTTTGTTTTAGAAAAATTTTCACCAAAAATTCTCGGACAATTCAAATCCGAGCAAGATCAGTGTCCCGCAAAACTGCTACCCTTTTTTTCCTTCAAAATTATTTAAATAACTAATCATAGGCAGCGCAATTGCGCTGCCTAAGTAAAGAACGATGTTGGCACTGTATTATTTTTTTCCCCCATACCCGGGCACTTCGTATCGAAGGAGTTGTCATAGAAACTTCGAAAAGGGCTCATTCGATTGTAAATTGGAGTAGCTAGTGCCCTTTTTAATAGTCGAAAGTGATTGGAGGGAAACTAACCCCCCCCCCCACGCCCATCATTCCCCCAAAAACATCCAATTAAAATTTTGACATAGCCATTTTATTCAGCGTAGTTGATTTCCAGATAGAAAATATGTTTTTGAGGAGACACTCTCACAACCCTTAGGGCAAGGGTTTTAAGTTATGTCCTGGGGGTATATAAAAACGATATTGTCACAATGTATTGTTTTTTTTTTCCTTTAGAGCAGGGCAGTTCGTATCAAAGAAGCTATCGTAGAAACTTCAAAAAGGTTTTATTCAATTGGAAATTGGAGTGGTTTGTGCCTTTTTTAATAGTCGAAAGTAATTGGAAGGCAACTAAAACCTCTCCCACGCCAACTATTCCCGAAACACATTCAATCAAAATTTTGAGATAGCCATTTTGTTCAGCGTAGTTGATTTCCAGATAGAAATTATGTTTTGAGGAGGACATTCCCCCACAGCCTTCAGGGCAAGGTTGTTAGGCTATGCCCTGGGGGAATATAAGGTTTTTATAGAATGCGTTGTCGTAGAAACTTCAAAAAAGGCTAAATTTGATTGGAAATTCAAAGGGCTAGTTACATTTTTAATAGTGAAAAGTGATTGAAGGGTAACTAACCCCTCTCTCACGCCCATTTTTTCCCCAAACACATCCAATCAAAATTTTGAGATAACCATTTTATTCAACGTAGTTTTAAGTTCTGGAAATTAGGTATTTGAGGATGACAGCTCCCCAACAGCCCTCGGGACAAGGGTTGTAAGTTATGCCCTGGGGGCATATAAGGTTTTTATAGAACGCGTTGTCGTAAAAACTTCAGAAAGGGCTCATTCGATCGGAAATTGAAATGGCTAGTGCCCTTTTTAATAGTCGAAAGTAATTGGAAGGCAACTAACACCCCTTCCACGCCCACCATTTCCCCAAACACATCCAATCAAAATTTTGAGATAGCCAAGGGTTGTAAGTTATGCCCTGGGGGCAAATAAGGTTTTTATAGAATGCGTTGTCGTAGAAACTTCAAAAAAGGCTAAATTTGATTGGAAATTCAAAGGGCTAGTTCTCTTTTTAATAGTGAAAAGTGATTGAAGGGTAACTAACCCCTCTCTCACGCCCATTTTTTCCCCAAACACATCCAATCAAATTTTGAGATAACCATTTTATTCAACGTAGTTTTAAGTTCTGGAAATTAGGTATTTGAGGATGAAAGCCCCCCAACAGCCCTCGGAGCAAGGGTTGTAAGTCATGCCCTGGGGGCATATAAGGTTTTTATAGAACGCGTTGTCGTAGAAACTTCAAAAAGGGCTCATTCGATCGGAAATTGAAATGGCTAGTGCCATTTTTAATAGTTGAAAGTAATTGGGAGGCAACTAAAACCTCTTCCAGGCCCACCATTTTCCCAAACACATCCAATCAAAATTTTTAGATAGCCATTTTGTTCCACGTAGTTTACAGTTCAGGAAATTATACACTTGAGCAGGACACTTCCCCCCACAGTCTTCAGGGCAAGGGTTATAAGTTATGCCCTGGGGGCATATAAATTTGTATTGAAATCTTTGTCGAAGAAACTTCAAAAAGGTCTCATTCGATTGTAAATGCAAAGGTCTAGTGGCCTTTTTAATAGTCGAAAGTGATTTGAGGGCAACTAACCCTCCTCTCACGCCCACCTTTTCCCCAAACACATCCAATCATAATTTTTAGATAGCCTTTTAGTTCAGCGTAGTTGATTTCCAGATAGAAATTATTTTTTTGAGGAGGACACTCCCCCACAGCCCTCAGGGCAAGGGTTGTAAATCATGCCCTTGGAGCATATAAGGTTTTTATAGATCGCGTTGTCGTAGAAACTTCAAAAAGGGCTCATGCGATTGGAAATGAAAATGGCTAGTGCCCTTTTTAATAGTAGAAAGTAATTGGAAGGCAACTAACACCCTTCCCACGACAATCACTTCTCCCAACACATCCAATCGTAATTTCGAGATAACAATTTTGTTCCAAGCAGTTTAAAGTTTAAGAATATATACCTTTGAGCAGGACACTCCCCCACAGTCTTCAGGGCAAGGGTTATAAGTTATGCCCTGGGGGCATATAAGGTTTTTATTGAAATCTTTGTCGTAGAAACTTGAAAAGGGCGATTCGATTGGAAATTCAAAAGGCTAGTGCCCTTTTTAATGGTCGAAAGTGATTTGAGCAAAGGATCCTTCCATGTCCACCAAAAATATCTGTATATTTCCCAATAACCCTTACTATATATAAACAGTGGGCAAAGTTTGAGGGGAGTCATCCTCAAAGACAAGTTATTAGATCTTTCAACTGAAAAGTTTTTTCAACTGAAAGCAGAGAACAACATTAAAACTGAAAACAAACAGAAATTATTAAGTATATGAAAGTAGTTGCACCCTCCTCAATATGTGGTAAACTAAAAATCCACGTTACCACAAATACCTCACTCTTTCCATTAAAGTTTGACTTTTTATCCCAATTCTTTAAGAATGACTTTTGAAACACAAGGTCGAATTATTTAGAATAATATGCTTTTTCAAAATCTCTAAAATAAAACTTTAGTGTAAAGAATGAGTTATTGAAGAGGGGGGGGGGCAACACCTTCATACACTTAATAATTTATGTTGGTTTTAATGTTGCTCTTTACTTTCATTTGAAAAAACTAGTTGTTTTTTTTATTTAATTTCTGATGGTTTTTCAAATAATGCTGGAAAATCATGCTCCCCCTTCACGGAAAATTCCCTTCCCATACAAAAATTCCTAAATAGAAAGATCCTCCCATGTCCCTCCCAAAATATCTGTATATTTCCCAATAACCAATACTATATATAAACAATGGGCAAATTTCATAGCTTGCAGCGCTTCCCTCGGGGATGGGGGGGTCAAGTCATCCTGAAAGGCAAAGACATAGTAATTTCAAAATTTTGATCGGACGACTTTGGGGAAAAGGGGGCTTGGGAGGGGGGTAACTTCCCTTACTTGGTCACTTAAAAAGGACACTAGAACTTTTAATTTTAGATCACATGAGCCCTCTCCCGATCATCTAGGATCACCAGTTCGATAAGATCACCCCTGAAAAAAAAAATAATAACGCATCCATGATCTCTCTTCTGGCCAAAAATACAAAATTCCACATTTTAGTAACCTCTATACCTCTACAATAAGATTCTCTGATATGCTGAATCTGATTTTCAATAAGATAAATTGATATTTGGGGGTGTTTTCCCCTTTTTGAAAAATTGGACGAGCTCATGTTCGTAACTTTTGATGGGTAACACCAAACTTGATAAATTTTATACATTTTGAATAAGAATTAAAATTCGATTCTTTTGATGTATCTATTGCTATCAAGACTCTGTTTCTAAGAGTTCCAGTTGCTATTGAGTCGCGTCGCTCCTTACTTACAGTTTGTTACCACGAACTGCTGGAAACATGGCAAATTTGAAAATAACAACACTGCTGAGTTAATAAAACAGATTACACAGTTGGTTTTAAGCAGAAACAGCTTGTCTTGAGGCCGCCTTTAAGGAACCCTATCATTTATCTCTTAAAGGGATTTTTCTTATGACATATTTTGAAAGAGTTAAGAGGGTAACCGACTACAGCAGCTCATTCGATTGTAAATAATAATTTCTAGTACCCTTTTTGAGAGTCAAAAGTGATCGTAGGGCAACTACCCCCCCCCCCCCGAGGCCCCTTTTTTGTCAAATGCATCTGATCAGAATTTTGAGATGACCATTTTGTTCAAAACGGTTTAAAGATCAAATAAAAAAAACTCAGGGATAAACACAACCCCCCTCCCAGAGCTCGGGGGAAGTATTGTAAGTTACGCCCCGGGGGAAGATAAGCTTTTATGTGAGGGACGGTCGTATAAACATCAGAGGTGGATCATTTGCTTGGAAATTAAAAATTCTATTTATCTTCTTCGGGGTCAGCATAACCCCTCCCCCCTGAAACCCCGGGGAAGAGTTGTGACTTATGCCCCGGGGCACATAAGGTTTTACGGAAAAGCTGGTCGTATAAACTTCGGAGAAGACTTAATGATTAAAAAAAATTGAAAGTTCTAGATTCCTTTTTAAGAGTCAAGTGATCCGATGGCAACTAACCTCCTCCCACCAAACTCAAGGCCATAAGACTCCAAATTTTTCCCCAGAGGCACTTCGTGATGGTCATATAAACTTCGGAGGGCCTCGTTTGATTGGAATTTGGAAGTTATACTGCCCTTTTTTGGAGTTAAAAGTGATCGGAGGGTAAATAGCCCCCACGTCCTTTTTTCCCCAATTCATCCGATAAAATTTTTAATTTAGTTGAAGGATTAGATAACAAAAACTCCGGGGCACAACCCCCCACCAGGGCCCGGGTGAAGAGATTGTAAGTACCCTGGGGGCATAAATGGTATTAATGGAATGGCTGCTCGCAATAACTCCGGAGGGTGTTCATTTGATTAGAAATTGAAAGTTCTAGTTCATTTTTAAGAGTCAAAAGAGATCGGAGGTAAACTAGGCCTCCCCCTTTTCTTTCCCAAACCATCCAATAAGAATTTCGAGATAGGCGTGTTATTGAAAATATTTCAAACATCAGATAACAAAAACTCCAGAGTCGACATAACACCCCAGAGCCCAGTGGCAAATGTTTTAAGTTATGCCCCGCGGGCATATAAGTTTTTTTTGTAAGGGGTGGTCGCATAAAGTCCAGGAATAAGATAAGACAAATATTATTTTCCGAAGGCTAGCACAAGCTCTAATAGAGCCAAATTCGCTTCATATGTCGAAAAGAAACAGAAAAAGCAAAACAAAGATATTTTTGTTTGAGATTTTTATTATACAGCATTGGAAGTTCCGATTAGACCAGGTAAGCCCCCCCCCTAAAATTCAGCTTACGGGTGCCCATGAAGGACTGTTCAAGACAAACAGTTTTTCAATAAATTCAAATGACGCAGTAAGCTTTAGACTTTTACAGTTGGGGGAGGGGGTTGAAAAACTCTTACTTGTATTAATTGTTGTTCCATTTGAATCCATTTGTTCCAAGCTCCATTTGAACATTCAATTTAAGTTTAAATGTTTTCAATATTTATATATTCATTTTGTATTAGTGCCTGTTGTATGTTTGTTGCCTATGATTATTTATTTAATTTCTGTTCGCTTTTTTTTGTTTTTCTGTTCTGCTCCTTATTTTCAGTTGAATAAACGCATTTTTTTAAATTTAATTTTTTTTTAAAAACCTTTAAATATGCTGAAATATCCAGAGATCCTATAATATGTATAAAAGCATAATTAGAGAAAAGTTTGCCGAGTTTACATTCCTTTCCACTTTTGAACTATTGAGAGAGTTCATACTGATACAAAAATCACTTTCACAGTGTAGTGTCAACAGGTCATCAAGTCATTTTTCATTCATCGTAGACCTAAGAACAGTTTTCCCCGATTCCAGCTTTCTAAATATTCTTTTTAAATATTCTAATATTCATTCAGATGCATCCTTTCTGTCCCACATCTCCTAATGACGGGCTTGTACACATCGTTTTAAAGAAGTCCATAACAAATTTTGGGTCACTACATATCGTAAAAAATAGAAATGTCATGCCTGAAAATATTAATTTTAATGCGGGATCTCCACTCGCTATAGTGTCATCAGGTAGTAGCAGGGCTTTAGGAATTGGTGAGGCAGTTATCGTCACAAGAATACTTTGACTGACAAAAGCTGTGGTAACTGAAATGCTGACATTCCGCTTTTGCTTCTTTGACGTCGTGAATCAGTTTTTAAAGAACGGCACTATGACATAGTTCGGTGCTTCTTCAGGATCGTTATGAAGACGACGAACGTGTTCTTTGAAATAGTCTTTATTTTTTTTAGCGTCCCTTTCGCAGCATTTGACGGTTATATGGTTGGGTCTAGCAGGGACGGACCCAGGATTTTCTTTTGGGGGGGGGGGATGGAAGTGCAAAATAAGTTGATCCGATAAACTTGCATTAGGGACAAGTTTATTTAACACAAACTTGCGTTAATTAAGAAAATTCACTACTTTAGACTACGTAAGGAGGGGTCACGCACCCCCTTGCCCCTCGCTGGATCCGCCACTGGGGTCTGGTTACAGAAACATTACGCCTCTTATTCACACATGACATTTCAAAGCAACAACTACCAGAACAACCACCATTTAAGCTAATTTCACAAGACCACGAGTGCGTCACTAAAAAAATATCTAACGATGCACTAAATTATATTTATTCTTTTCCAATACTCTCCTAGTTACGCTGTTCAAACTGGCCGATTTTCTGACAAAAGTACAGTCTAATAAAATGTATTATTTTTCTTGTTTCTCAAGACACTGAACACCTAACTTGGACAAGATTAAGGTATGGTAACTGCAACTTGTAAGAAGCTTCGGAAAGGGAGAGGAGATGGAAATGGACAATACTTGAATCGAATGGTAAAAATTCAAACCAAATAGGAGAAAAATTTGCATCCATAGCGTAACAACATTAATTAAAGCTTAATTGTTTAATAAGTTAAAGTTTTTGCGTAAAATGCAAGATCTTACTTTTTTCGAGATTTTCTTTCGGAATATAGCATTTTGAATTATCTGTCATTTTATCAATTCTTCACCATTCTCCCTTAAATTTCGCAGTTGGTTTTCCGACTTCCCAGTTAATTCTTATTCTAGGACGCCGACAAAAGTTTCAATTCTGAACCAACGATTATAACTAAGAAATTTTCCAAGAACCATATAATTGAAAATATATTTTTGAGCTGTTGGAGCTAAAAAAGTTTTGCCAATGCTTCAAGCGGACGGACCGAATCGGTTCCTCAAGGACTATTCACCGGGATTAAACACATTATATCTTTCTTTAATTCAAAATTTAACTTTCTTGACATGGGCAAAATTTCCAATACCACAACTTGGAAAGCTGTAATAGGTAAGCTCTGATGTCATTAGCTATAAGCGAACTAAAAATTTTGAGGAAAAATTTCAATCCCCCTTCCTCCATGCCTGTTTCTATACTTATCTAAAGGATAGTGGAGAGTTAGACAAATTAAGCATTAAAATGTGGTTATTTTAGGCACCTACCAGCAGGAGTTTTCTGCGTTGTCATTGTTACAGTAGCACACACAGACAGTACTTCTGGATTGAAGCTTGGCAGAGATGCTGTTTTATGCTTCATTTTTGCATACTGTAGACAGACATAGAATATGAATGATAAAAGGACACACTTTATTAATAGGAATATCAGTAAGGAAAGTCTGAAGTTCAATTGCTTGATCTAATTCCTGAAGATCTACGGCCTGATGAAGATCGACTAATCCTTCAAAATATCGGCAAAGAAAAAACAAATCTGAGTCTGAATTTTACATCAGAGCTATTTATTACAATCATGGATAGTTTCCTAATTTTATTTTCGAAACAAGTAATTTATTAATAAACAAACAGAATATAAGTGATTTATAACAAATTATTGGAGAATTTCGAACTCTAAAGAAATTAAATAAAATAATTGGTACTTTCCCATGATATGGGCCTTTCTAAAAAGTCAAGTTTGGTTAATGCTAATGAAATAAAACAAAATAGGATGAATATATAATAGTTTATTTGGGCTATATATTTGGGCTATATACAAACAAATTTGGGCTATATATTTGCACATTAGGAATGGGGGTGGGTGGTAAAGCCGTGCATACATTAAATACGCAACCTAACCAAGGTGTCAATTTACGACACCTCCAATATTGTCCAATATGCTTCCCATGCAAGCTTAAAGTCATGGTGTGTCCATTTTCACACTCTTTTGTCTTGGGCAATAGCCCCTTATCCTATAAAAATTCAACTGCCTCTTTTTCTGCCTTTAGCAAATCCCAAACTGTAATTTTAACATTCTTATTAGATCACCCGGTACACTCAATTCCATTTTAACAACTGTAAACATGTAAACATTCTCTTTGCCTCATGTCCCTGTAAATGTATCATTCTCTTTGCCTTAATGTCCCATTCAGTTTATGCTAAAAATTGAAATAGCTGTATCATTACCTAGTTAATTATAAGTTGTCATTTGCTTTTAACAACTTAGTCAAATCGGTGAGAAAAATGTCTTTCATAGCTCACTTTTTAACGTTTACCCACAAACATTTCGTGGTTCTCTTGCCATTCAGACTAAATCTATACTGTTATAAAAAATATGCTTATTTAGTTACTTGGTTACTATTTAGTGTTCTCTATTTGTAAAGTGACCAAACGAGAAAAACAGTAATTTCAGAGACACCATTAGTTAAATTTGGAAAAGGAGGAGGGAGTCGATCCAATGGATTCTATTTACCGGTTCTTCATTACTACCGACTGAAATAGACATAAATTTGGACTAAAAGTCTAATCACACTGCAATTTTATGAACTCGCCCTTTTAATAACTAAATGAAGATAGTAACCTCGTTTGTAATATTTTTACTTCGTATCGATATTTTTTGGGCCCTTCTTTTTCTTATCGTAGCACGATGCTAGCTAGATAGCACTGGAATTCCTCTTTTTCATGATGCTTCGGACTTGGTAATGTACCCTGTACACAGAGCCTCATAAAACCCTATTAAAGAAAAGATTTAATCAGAAAGCGTTTCCGGCGGTAGTATAATTTGTATGTATTGTCCTAACTATGGAAGTTAATTTTTGTTTAGTTTGTCAAGATCATGGTAAAGTTTCTAAATGGGCATTTCTTAGATATATTTTTCTACTATCAGTGAGCTTGTGTTAAATGTTATTAGTACGCTTGAAACCCAGATAAATAATGTAGGTTATTGTGTTTTCTAGTAGCCTAGAGGATTTACCAAGACAAGTCTGTTTTAAATTTTCTTAGCTCAATTTGTAGGCTACTGATTGTACATTATTCACTGTTTTACCAATCCTTCCAGCAAATCACTATGAAACTTAGAGTCTAGCCTAAAGCTAGAAACTTAAGTTTAATTCACAAGTTATCATAGCCTAATGTCAGCTAACTTAGCCTTGGCTGATTAGCCAGTAGAAATAATGGGATATAAGCCTAGAATTGGGGCTGTTGAGGAGGAAACATGTTATGAAAACAATTCTCACTTCAAAATAGCTAGCCTATGTAGAATGGTAAAATTCTACTTTATCTACTTTTGGCTGTCTTGGAAAGGGGTTAGGTTAGGAGAATAAAACTTTCAGGGATGGGTCTACAGGCTAAAGTATTGGCTATCCTGGGAAGGTATTTTAAATCACCTACCTCCACTCCTCCCTCTAGAGGGTTTTGACCTTTAAGAATCTGTGTTTTAAAAGTAAAACCTTACAAAATAGGACAAACTTTGGTAAAGTTCTACCAAATCATATTATTGAGTTAGGAATAAAGTGAATACACCATTTGATGCCTTCTTTATGCTGATTATGAATATAGGCTAATAATCATTTCTATCGGAAATGAATTTGAGCCCCCCCCCCTATATATACCTAACCTAACCCTGAATTGGCATATAGCCTATAGGAGGGGGGCTGAAATTCATTTATGATAGAAATGATTATTATATTCATAATCAGCATAAAAAGGCATTGAATGGTGTATTCACTTCAGTCCTAACTCAATAATATGATTTGGTAGAACTTTACCTAAACTTCTAGCCCACTTTATCTACTTTTGGCTATCTTGGAAAGGGGTTAGATTAGGAGAACAAAACTTTCAGGGATAGGTTGGTAGATATTTACCAAATCAAATTGTTGAGTAACAACTAAGGTGAATATACCATTTGATGCCTTTTTTATGCTGATTACAAATATAAAAAACATTTCTATCGTAAATGAATTTTAGCCCCCCCCCCCTATATATGTCTATTCTGGATATATATTTGCACATATGGGGGGGGGGGTCAGGTTAGGCAGGGGGCTGAAAATAATTTCCGATAGAAATAATTGTTATATTCGTAATCAGCATAAAAAAGGCATCGAATGGTGTATTCACTTCAGTCCTAACTCAATAATATGATTTAGTAGAACTTTACCTAAACTTCTAGCCCACTTTATCTACTTTTGGCTATCTTCGAAAGGGGTTAGATTAGGAGAACAAAACTTTCAGGGATAGGTTGGTAGATATTTACCAAATCAAATTATTGAGTAACAACTAAAGTGAATATACCATTTTATGCCTTTTTATGCTAATTACAAATATAAAAATATTTTCTTTTTGAATTGATTTTTTCCCCCCCCCCCTATATATGTCAATTCAGGATATATATTTGCACATTTGGGGGTGGGGGTTAGGTTAGGCAGGGGGTGTGTGTGCTGAAAATCATTTCAAATAGAAATGATTGTTATATTCATAATCAGCATAAAAAAGGCATTGAATGGTGTATTCCCTTCTGATAGAAATGATTATTATATTCATAATCAGCATAAAAAAAAGCCATTGAATAGTGTATTCACTTTAGTCCTAACTGAGTAATATGATTTGGTCAATATTTAGCAATGGGTCTACAGGCCAAAGTATAGGGAGGTATTTTAAAGCACCTACCTCCACTCCTTCTCCCTCTAGAGGGTCCTGAGCCTTTGATGGCCTTTAAAATCTGTGTTTTTAAGGTAACACCTTGCAAAATAGGATAAACTTTGGTAAATTTCTACCAAATCATATTATTGAGTTAGGAATAAAATGAACACACCATTTGATGCCTTTTTCTTATGCTGATTACAAACATAATAATCATTTCTATCAGAAATGAATTTCAGCCCCCCCCCTATATATGCCAATTCAGGGTATATATTTCTACAACCTAACCTAACCCTGAATTGGCATATATAGGGGGGGGGGATTGAAATTCATTTCTGATAGAAATGATTATTATATTTGTAATCAGCATAAAAAAGGCATCAAATGGTGTATTCACTTTATTCCTAACTCAATAATATGATTTGGTAGATATTTACCTAAACTTCTACTTTAGCTACTTTTGGGTATCTTGGAAAGGGGTTAGGTCAGGGAAATGAAACTTTCAGGGATTGGTCTATAGGCTAAAGTATGTCATAGGAAGGTATTTTGGTAAAAATTTAGAATTATGGCCATGGGCATATGGAGGGGGGGCAGCTGTCCCCCTAAACCTTCAAATTTACATTAGACATGGCTGAAAAAGCAGATGGTTTGGAAAAAGCAGTTGATAAAACTCCATCACACTATCAACTACCCCCCCCCCCCTAGACAATATGCTGCACCATGGCTTAACAACACCAACAATTTTAAATCAGCGGTTACATCACTTCAGTTACAATTGATGTAACAAAAATCAGTTTGTTCACTGATTGGAGCCACTGATCTTTTTGCAGTCACTATCAGTCCTGTCGTGCTAAAAAGCCATTTAGCTGGGGTACATGTGGCCGGTACAGCCAGAACTTGACGAGCGTAAACTGCCACTCGCGGGATCTGATGCTAGTACTGGACCTTGGGGTCCCACAGAATGCTGCAAATGGGCTTCTTCTTTGTATCTGCTGAAATAAGTTGTTTTATAAGGGAGAACAAACCTGCACCTTCACCATAGGGCTCCTGCGCACTACACTACAGGAGGAACTAAACAGCACCTTTACCCTCTTTTCTTATCAACACGGAATAACCCTCCAAAATTCTTTTCTGAAAGAAGTGGTCAACGTTTCAAGTCAAAGTTTAAAGCTATTTCAACTTCAGTGTGCTCTGCTAACTGTGCAAAAAAATGTAATTCATTTCTATAGATATATTTCTATACTAGCTCTAGATAATCTACCAAGTGGGAAACTACTGCAAATCAGTATCGATAAATAAATTAAACCCAAAACAAACAAAAATAACAATAAATAACTGTTTCAAACTCAAAACGAGCAGAAATTAACATAAGTTGGGCTCAAAACCCCTATGCCTTCCCAAGGACAGAACATACTTTTCACTTTACTGAAAAAATATAAATGTTTTTACTTTTATAACTTTAATAAATCAAATAATATTAAGATTTTGATTACTAAATATCAGTATATGTATATTAAACTGACAATGCATATTCATTTGTACTTTTGTCAGTAAAGTACAAATTATGTTCTGGCCTTGGGAAGGCATAGGGTTTTGAGCCAAACTTATGTTAATTTCTGCTCGTTTTGAGTTTGACTCAGTTATTTATTGTAATTTCTGTTTGTTTTGGGTTTCATTTATTTATTGATGCTGATTTGTGGTAGTTTCATGTTTGGTAGATTATTTGACTTTAATTTTGCTCATTTTGGTTTAATGGAGTTCTTTACTTTTCTTTGAAAAAACCTATTTTTTGGAAACAGTTTTTTTAATTAATTTCTGTTCATTTTATACTGACATAGTCTTTTCAGGGACAAAAAAAAAAATAATCATACTTTAAATCTTTTCGTTTTTGAAATAATTTATAGTTTTGCCTGCTATTTGTATGCTTGAAATCAATTTTCATCAAAATTTAACAACATAGACTCTTATAAAAATCTAGACATAAATAATAGTGTTTAATTTTGTTTCATACCTCCTCTAGTTGACCTTAAATGAAAAACAGGATAACATACGCAAACAAATTTGTTTACTTTCTTTGATAGCTTGGATACTTACTTACTTACTTACTTAAGTCCCATCCGTCCTCGAAGGTCGTCTTGGGGCCTCTTTCTTCGTAACGGCGTGGATGTGCCTTCTGTATGCTTCACGGTCTTTTGCTAGGCGAAGAAGATCGGAGAGGCGGTGAGGTGCAAAGTTTTCCTTCCACCTTTTTGGGGGATGACCATGAGGAGGAGAACCGTGAATTTGGCCTTCAAAGGTGATTTTTGGGAGATGGGACCAACTCATCCATTGTATGTGACTGAGCCATTGAAGTTGCTGGAGCTGGATCTTCATGAGAATTGTTTGTTGTGCTTTAAGCCACTCGAGAAGTTCGAAATTTGAGATTCTATCAAGGTAAGTGATCCCGCCGATGCGGTGGAGGCACTTAGTTTCAAATGCTGCAAGTCGACGGTTGTCATTTACCTTCAGTGTCCATGTTTCACATGAGTAGATTGCGATGGGGATGATCAGGGTATCAAAAAGTCGTGTCTTAAGCCGCAGAGACAGCTTAGATACACTTACACTATTTTGATTTGGTTAAATTTTAAGAGAAGAAGAAGCCCTGAAAGTTTGAACATAATACCCTCAGTCATTCTTGGGATACTGCTGAGATGCCTTATTGGGAATTAGCATTAACACATTGTATTTTGATTTAATCTTAAGGCGACATTTAGTTTTTAAACATAAGGCAAATGGGAGAGTGGCGTGGGAGGGGGATTAGTTTCCCTCCACTCACTTTCGACTATTAAAAAGGACATCAGCCCTTTCTATTTTCAATCGAATGAGCCCTTTTCAAAGTTCCTATGACAACTTCTTCAATACAAAGTGCCCTGGTCTAAACAACAACAACAACAAAAAAATGATACAGTATACCCACATTGATCTCTACTATAAAAATGTCAAGCCTTCCAATCACTTTTGATCATTGAAAAGGGCACTAGGCTTTTCAATTTCCAAACTAATGATCCCTTTTTGAGTTTCTACGACAACGCTTTCTATAAACACCGTATATGCCCCCAGGGCATAAATTAGAACCCTTACCCTAAGGGCTGTGAGGGTGGTTGTCATCATCTAAGACCTAATTTTCAGAACTTTCAACTACGTTAAACAAAATGGCTATCTCAAAATTTTGATTGTATGTGTTTTGGGAAATGGTGGTGTGGAAGGGGTGTTAGTTGCCTTCCAATCATTTTCGTCTATTAAAAAGGGCACAAGCCACTCCAATCTCTAATTGAATGAGCCCTTTTCGAAGTTTCTACGCCAACTTCTTTGATATGAAATGCCCTGGTTTAAAGAAAAAAAAATAATACATTGTGCCTACATCGTTCTTATATACCTCCAGGACATAACTACAAAACCCTTGCCCTAAGGGTTGTGGGGGAGTAACCTCCTCAAAAAATATATTTTCTCTCTGGAAATCAGTTACTCTGAACAAAATGGTTATCTTAAAATTTTGATTGGATGTGTTTGGGGAAAGGGTGGGCGTGGAAGGGGAGTTAGCTGCCTTCCAATCACTTTCGACTATCAAAAAGGGCACTAGTTATTCCAATCGAATGAGAAAAACAGCAGCGTATTAGTGACGCCGCCGCCGATAGAATCAGCAGCGGCGTCAGCGCGCTGATGCAAGCTCAGAGGCACACCGCCATTTTTTTGGTGGCGTGCCACCAATTTTTGGCACGGCTTTGGGGTCTACTTCCAGCATACACAGTGGATTCCATCTGAACTCACAGCATAGTCCAAATCACCTTGTCTCATCTCTTTTTCAGCTTTGAGTTTGGGTAGACCTTTACAGTTGCATGAATTGCACCACAGCAGTAGAGCTTATTGTTCCATGAGGTTTTTTCCATTTTTTCCATGAGGTTTACTGAACCAAAGAAACTGTCACAATAAATGTGATTATTTTTGCCTTCCAATCCCATGGTAAGGTTGATAACTACTTGTTCTTCAAGTCCAAACTATAGTGTTAGCTAACTTCCTGGTGTAGAACTGAAAATCACAAACAAAACCATGCGTGTCTGCTCTGACCCAGATCTTGTAGCCTGGCTTTATGGGCTTCATAGGCATATACTGTTTGAAACCAATGCATCCTTTGAATTTGACTATGCTTTCATTGACGGCCTGTTCTTTGGTTGGCTTGTAAGTCCTTCAAAAGCTTGAGTGTAGTTTGTCAATCAGTGGTCTGATCTTAGAGTGTGTCATAGTTGTCACTTCCTTTCTGGGGTAAGATCAAATTGTCATTGAGATGAATGTGAGTAAGAAGCCAGCTGAAACAGCTTATATTCATCAGCCCAGAGATGTCATTATCTCTGAGTTCATTGTGACTTGACCAGCAATCTTGATAAGATGGTACCATCTTGACACCCATAAGCATATTTATTGCCAAAAAAACTTTCATTTCATCTTGAGTAATTGGGGTGAATGAAACACCTTTCTGAGTAGCATATAAGTTTGTTTGAAATACAATGTGGTCAATCAGATCAAGAATTTAGAATTGAAGAATAAAAAGAGCAAATAATATTAAGATTTTAGATGCTAGACTCAGTTTTGTGGAAATTGCTTGAGTTTCATTTTTTTTTTGCGAGCTGCTGAAGTGGTCTCAAACTCAAACCACTCCCAAAATAAACAACATTTTTTTTTTAGCATATGTTGCAAGGTGGTCATTGGGGATGACCAGCCTCTCATGTCCAATATCTCCTTATCGTGCTTCGTATCTGAAACTGTGATGCTAATAACTTGTAATCTGCTACAACAAGGAACAAATTGACAGGAAAAACAATTAAAGATACTACTATTTCCAAGAATTTTAAACTTTGTTACTTTTTATAAAAAAATAGTATGTGATCCAATCTAAATACTAGGTGTCAATTAGGCTGCCTATAAAATTTTGCCGGTCAGATAGTGTTGCTAGGCATATGCTAGACCAGTGGTTTCTTATTTTCACCACATACAGATCATGGTAAAAAAATATAAAAGGTGGTTTCACATTGGAACCACTTTGTTGGAAAGGGTTAAGAAAACAATTCTTACTTTAAAATATGTATAATGATCCTAGCTTACTGATTATCCAAGGGGAGAACCTTTATCATCAAATCTTTTCTCCTTTTCCCTTCCTTTTCCAACTTGAAAGATAAAATTATAATTTTGCCATGCTCTCATTGCAATGCATAAATCTTTTGAAATTGCTGCTATAAAATTTGTTTATTATAGATAGTGTTTGTCCTGCTCATTGTTAATTCCGTTTTTTTTAATGATAGATAAAGCAGTGGCAAAAATACAGAATATTGCTATAAATATACATATACATACAGAGTATATACCTGCACCCCCCTAATGTGCAAATATACAACCAAAATCGCATTCTGATTCTAAATATAACCTTCATTTACATCGCAAATAAATTTTGCCCCCATCCCCCTGATGTGCAAATATATACCATGATTTGGATATATTTAGGGGTTGGGGTACAGTTCATTTGGTTATATTTAGGTTCAGAATGCAATTTTTGCTATATATTTGCACATTAGGGGGATGGGGGTATATACACTGTATGTATATGTATATTTATAGCAATATTTTGTATTTTCGCCACTGCTTTATCTATCATTAAAAAAACAATTAACAATGACCAGGGCAAATGCTATCTATAATAATCAATTTTTAAATGCTATCTAAATGCTACCAGGACAAATGCTATCTATAATAATCAATTTTCATAGCAGCAATTTCAAAATATTTATGCATTGTGACAAGAGCATGTCAAAAATTTTATTTTTTTTTTCTTTTAAGTTAGAAAAAGAAGGGAAAAAGAGAAAAGACTTGATGATAAAGGTTCTCCCCTTGGATAATATGAGAACTAGGATCATTATAGATATTTTAAAGTAAGAATTGTTTTCTTAACATGTCTCCTTATCAGGGGCCACAATTCTAAATTTTTACTGGTATTTGAAGAACCCAGGCCTTCTCCCTACTCCTTCTCCCTCTAGAGGGTCCTGAAGTTTGTTCACATGAAAGGTCTATGTCTATTGAAAATTTTGACAAAATGACATTTTTTCTTAATTTTCAGTTATCAGTTTCTTATTTTCTGGCTTTTGTTCTGAAAATGACATTCCTGTTATTTGAGTAGAATTTTAAGCCATATTAATGTTGTTTTTTATTTAGGAAATATATTTGCTTATCTTTAAAACCTTATAAATTGGAATTCAGCAAAGTTGTGAAGCTGAAAAGAATTTTGTTGTAGGCCTACTTTATTTAAGCAGAAGATCTATTTTGCAATGTTTCACTTTTATAACACAGATTTGTAAAGGTTACTCAAGGTCAGGACCCTCTAGAGAGAGAAGGCATGGAGGTAGGCACTTCCAAATTTACTTCCCAGGACATACTTAAGCCTGTAGACCCATTCCTGAAAGGACATCCACCATATGGCTAATATGGGAGTAAAGTTCATTTGTGATGCAAATGGATGTTATATTTAGATTGAGGATGCAATTCTAGGCATATATTTCCACATTAGTGGGGTGGGGGTATATATTATGTGAATATGTAGTTCCTAAGAAATTCATGAATTTCTTAGAAAAACTGGAAAACAAGGAAAGAAATGGAGATACAGGCTCTCCCCCTGCAAAATGTGTTAACTAGGATTATTCTGCATATTATGGAGTAAAAATTGCTTTCTTGATGTTTCCTTATGTCCAGCTGGACTCCTAGGCTTAAAATACTGGTTGGCTATTCTAAAGATTTGTATATAATTACACTGTCAAATTAGCCATCTGGTGGTATCCCTTCCTGAAAGTTTCTCATTTCCTAACCTAACCCCTTTCCAAGATAGCCAAAAGTAGCTAAATTAGAATTTTACCCAAAATAGATCTTATGCTTAAATGAAGTACAACAAAATTGTATTCAGCTTCACAACCACTCAATCCAGTACTGTTCTATTAACTGGACTCTTTAATACAGCAATGCATACCAGTCATGAAATAGATCTAGATACATGAAGAAAACAGGTTTACAATACCTTCTGGGATATAAACAAAGGCAAGGACTTTATTTAAATTGTTGGTTTTTGGGGGGAGGGGGAAAGAGGTACCTAGTTTAGGTTACATATTTAATATATGCTGTGGTTTGCCCCCCCCCCATAATGTGCAAATGTATAGCCCAAATTTGTTCTAAACTATTATATAGTCATCCTATTTTATTTCATTAGCATTAACTAAACTAGCACTATATAAAAGAGTCTGGTTAATAGAACAGTACCCTCAATCCTAATTTATAAGGTTTCAAAGATATGCAAATGCATTTCCTAAATTTTAGAATAAAAAACTTTGATATGGCTTAAGTTCTACTCAAATAACAGGAATTGCCAGAGAAAACTGAACTAAAGCCTTTGACTTGCCAGAGAGAGGACTAAAGCCAGAGAAAAAGAAGTGGAGGTAGAGAGAGACCTCCACTTCTCCACTTATAGAGAAGAAGTAGAGGTAGGTACTTCAAAAATATCTTCCCAGGACATACTTTAGCCTGTAGACCCATCCCTGAAAGTTTCATTTTCCTAACCTGACCCCTTTCTAAGATAGCCAAAAGTTGCTAAGTAGAATTTTACCATTTTTTCTAAATTTAGAAAAAAAATGGTAAAATTTACAGATCTTTGAAACCTCATAAATTGGGCTTGAGCAAAGGTGTAAAACTGAAAAGAGTTCTTGTACATAATTTAAGCAGAAGATTTATTTGCAAGGTTTCACTTTTATAACACAAAACTTTTAAAGGTCAGGGCCCTCTAGAGAGAGAAAGAGTAGAGATACATTCTTCAAAATACCTTCTCAGAACATACTTTAGTCTGTAGAAATTTCAATAAACTTTTTAAATTTAACTAAATCTTTTTTTGAATATTATGAAGTATGCATTGTTTTCTTATAATGTTTTCTTCTTAATAGTCCCAAATTCTATGATTTTACCCTTATGACACAAGATTGACACAGCAAAGTGCATAAGAAATAAGTGATTTTGACTATAGCCTACACTATAGCCTACCAATCATGGTAGATTGACTATAGCCTACCAATCATGGTCAACACTAACCTTGAAGCTATCAACTGATCTGGCTGACATGGTAGATTTGCTAAGTGAATTCCACAGTGGAACAACACAATTGGTGAAGAAGTTGAACTTCTTGTGCATTCTGCTAAATTTTCGACACAGTTTTATTGGATTTCCTTGTCTTCTGGTATATTCATTGTGATAAAAAACAGGCTTGATAGTGTCACTGGTCATCATCTTACATGCAAGGATGACATCTCCTCTCTCTCTATGGTACATTAGGGTAGGTAGGTCAAGCTTTTCTAGTTGTTGCTTGTAGCAGATTTGTTTTTTTTTTCACAAAAGGGAGCTTGGTTGCTCTATGCTGGACCTTCTCAAGAATCTCCATGTCACACTAAGATGGGGGTTGGCAACCAGCATACCAAACTCAAGATGGGGACAAACAAGGGCTGTGTGAAGTTTCTTGATAACTCTTGGTTGGCGACTTGTTACTGAATGCTTGATCAAACCAAGGACCTTGTTTGCCTTAGCTGCTTGTTTTTGACAGTCACTATGAAACTTAAGCTTATCATCAATTAATACCCCAAGATCATGCTCTTCCTCAGCACTCTAAATGGGCATATTGGCACCTGCAGAGTCAATCATGTGGTAACTATGGCAGGGATTGTTTGGACCAAGATGAAGGACTTTGCATTTGTGTGGGTTGAACTCAAGTATCCAGGTTGTTGCCCACAGACAGGTTCTTGATATCTTGCACAGAAGGGCAATTTTCTATAGAGACTGCTGGACCAAAGAGTTTGGAATCATCTGCATTCAGTTACAAGCCATTCTTGACCACCTCAGGAGCATCATTTATGTTAAGGTTAAACAGTGTTAGATAGTTGTGATTGGCTGATGACTAGACTAATTGGGATTGGCTGACAGGGCTACAATCTTGGAAAACATAGTTTTTCACTTGTCTTAGGTTAAATCTATCCAAGGCTGTCTATGTTCATGATTAGGATATGTTGTTCTAACTTTTAAGATCCTGTGTCAAAGATTAGATTACATTTTTAAGATTAGGCTTAATCTTTAAATGTGTGGCCAAGATTAGGCTCCACAGTTGTCAATCAGTATATTTGAATTGTAAGTGTTATATATGGTTAAATTAAGCAAGCAAATGATATACTTGTAAGAAGATCATGACACATCCAATGGTGAAACACTACTTTCTATATGGTACAACAGAGATTTTACAATGATTTAGTTGTTAAAGAGTGGATTAACTGACTACTGGGTATCTTATCCTAGAAGTAAAACCTTGAAAAATTATATGAAATATTCAAATATGCTTGAAAAGAGTCTTGACATCCTTTTATCTTTACTCAATCATAATTCACATGGTTATAAACCTAGAATTAAGGGGCTGTTGAGAAGAAAATATAATAAGAAAACAATTCATAGCCTACTTCATAACATGCAGAAAAATAGTTGTTAAATTTTGAAAGCAACTCTACTATACTTTACCCCTACCCCCAATGTGTATATCCCAAATCAGCTACAAATGGCTATTTTTTATCACTAGACAATTTTTTTTTAACTGTGGACTGTTTTACCTTTTGGTATCTCATTAAGTGCTCAATATGAGATTTCCTACAGAAACTATTGCATTATGAAAGAACATTAAAAAAGGAATCAAGTGATGTATTCACTTTCATCCTAGTAAATTGTGTTGTCAACTACAAACGTATGCACCTGGCAGGGTATTTTGAACCATCTACCTTCACTCCATCCTCCCTCAAATGGCACTGACCTTTGATGGTGTTTTTATCTGTCTTTTAGGGTAAGACCCCCAGTACTGAAAGAAACTAACAAAAAAACTGGTTCTGCAATGCATCAATGAATGAACAACTTCAGCAGGAGAGGGTTTATCATACAAGTACCAAGAAATGTATTAGAATCAAGACATTAAGGGGGATGCAGATTAAAATTGAGAAAATTTCAGAACTTACTTATCCATTGTAAACTTCTACATGATAGGCTTTTTGGTATAGTAAAAAGTAGTTGAGTTAGTTGAATAGTATTATTAGGAACTGATCACAAGCCTAAGCTATGGGAGGTACTGTAAAGTATCTATCTTTACCCCTTTTCTCTTTAAAGGGTACAGAATTTTATGAAACAAGACAAACTTGTTAAAAAGTGAAACCTTCAGAAAGAGACATAGAACACAGAAAAGGCCTAAAAGAAAGCATACTGAGTCTTGTACTTTTCACTGTTAAAAATTTGAACAGAAAGCAGTTTGGTCATATTTTTTCTAGATTACAGACTATTTGCTCTTATAACTTATGATTATATGTCCTGTTCTTAATTACCCAATACAATAAAAAGAATTCCTACTCTGATATGGTCAGAAAAGGGTTATTTATTGGGTTTTCAGAGTTGATTCCCATAAGTGCATCCCCTACCTAAGTCTGGATTCAGCCCTGAAAAGTAAGTGGATTTCCTTGTATTTTTCTTTCAAACTGTCATTATTTGGCATTACAAATCAATAGTTTATGGGAAACAAAAAACATACAAACCAGCAAAATTAATAAACCATGGGATGTAGTCAAGGGCTCTGTTCAGGCTTTAGTGAGAAGTGTTGTACTCAAGACTTGCTCCAATTATAATTCTTTTGTGCAATGGTCTCTTTATGAGTGATCCCAAATCATTTATGGCCAATAGAAGGAACCATTTTCTGTTTAAACATCTTGTGTATTAAGACTGAAAAGAGAAGCCACTTTTCCCAACTGGGTTGTGATCACAGGAAACTATTGATTTAGGATATGAATTTGAAACTCATCTATTGCAGTCAGGTAATTTTTTTTTGTTTAATTAATCACCTGAATTCATGTCTACAGAAAACTTCACTCTTGCATATGCATTGAATTTATGGCAATAGACAAGGCAATCTTGCAAAGATACATGAATGAAAACCCTTATATTGCAAAATAACTTCAATAGTTTTTTCAGCAAATCTTTACTTTTCATCCCTACAGAGAAAGGAGTTGGTAATTGCCATACCACATAAATAGTACTTAGGAAAATTTCACTTCAGCTATGAAAGTACACCATAATTCTTATTGTGGAAAAAAAAATCTTATTAATAGACTTGTAATCAAATTTTGATTTGTTGACTAGAAATGAATTCATACTATTATTGCTGTTGCTTGAAGGAAACTTCACTTCAGCAATGGAAAAACGCCATGATTTTGTTGTAAAACTATTTTTATCCTATTATTTTACAACGGGAAGCTGATTGGTTACTTAAAAAATTTAATTGGTATTATTCTTAGCCACCTGTTAGTCAGCTTGTTAAAGACTGTATTTAATCAGCGTTACACAAGTGGTATATTAAAGCTATAAGGTTAACTTGGGATTTTCTTGTTCTGAGTAAATTCTACAGTTACCTAGTAGTATGTGAAACTTGAGAGTTGATACTGCTCAAATAGCAGTACCATAGTTTTGTTTCATACAGAATTGCATTAATATGCCATATTGAGTTTTGATATTAAATGAGAATTGGGGTATTCCTAGAAAGTCTGAGTCTTGACTGAAGTTGTACAGGTCCAATCCACCATAAGAGTTTCTTAGGAAAAAAAGAAAATTTTTCCAATTCTTGAAAAATATACCCTCAAATTTCATTTTTGTGATAAGAAAAATGGTATCATGGTTCCCATTTATTAAACTTGTTATATACCTCATAATCAGCACACACATGCATACATTTAATTTATTTCAGGCGCCAAGTGACAGGGGTGCCTTGAGCAAAGGGTGTAAAGCAGGTTTTATTGTAATTTAACTGTAAGAAAATTGTTTAATCACACAAGAGTTGTAAACAGATGAAAAGTGTTTAATCATAGAGTAAAGAATGCTTTACTCTGTGATTTGACTAAGACTCTTTAAAAATGAAATAATTACATGAATGCACAAAGGTCACAGCAAAGATGTTTAGTTATAATTTCTCTGGAAGTTGGAGGGTATGTGCTCTGGCAGTGTGACATCACAAAATCCACCTGGACCCTTTGACAGTTAATTTAACAGTTAAATATGCCTCATACATTTATATATGCATTTAGACATCAATACATAAACTCAGAAAGGATTGTTTCCTTTCTGAACGAAATATACGCAGTTTACAATGTGTAGAGAAATACCAGGAAGTGCTGTCTACCAGGGGGGGTACTGAAGAATAGTTTGCTTACCCCAAAAAAACGTCTAGGCCCAGCCCTGACACAATGACTTCACTATCCTTAAAAAAAGCAGGAGTGGTTCCATAAAACCATTAGCATGGTGTTTGCCAAACCACTTAACTATTGATTAAAGGAAATCCCACTTCAGTGTGGAAAGACACCATAATTCTGTTGTGCAATATTGTATTTATCATTTCACTGGGCAATTTTATTGTTTGACATTTCCTTGTGTCTAAATTTATTGACCATGAAGAAGTTGTTTCGTATTTTATTGCTCTTTTGCTGAACTTCTTGAATTAAAACAAAAGTTGTTATTTTTTATTTTATTGCTCTTTTTTGTTTTAATTAATCTCTTTATTGACTCGCTTGTCTTAATTTGTTGAAGCCAATTAAAACTGTTGAAGCCAATGAACATAGTTTATGAGTAGTTAGAGGATTCATTTAAAACTTCCCTGGGCATACATTTTACAAAATAGTTTTTTTATGCATAAATATTTTCTTCCTGGGACAAGGACTTGTGCTCTTCATGCATGAAATCATCAGTGTAGAAACGTCAAAAATGACTTTTGTTGGATACATAGGTTTTCTGTTTTCAGTGAAAGATGACCAATCCAAAAGGGTACAGGCGTGGCACCCGTCACCTGTTCAGCAAGAAGTTCAGGACTCATGGAGTTGAACACTTGTCAACTTTTATGAAAGTCTACAAAAAAGGAGATATTGTTGATATCAAGGTAATTTTTGGTTTGTTTATTTGAAGTTTTTTTCTTGTTTACAGAACTTTTTGTTATTGCCCTCATAGTTTTTACTCAAGTTTTTGAAGTTGATATGTCAAGCACTAAATTATCTAAGGAGAGAAAACAGGGCAGAAATTTGAAAAAGTTGTTTCATTCAAGAATTGGTCATATAAATTTTGCTCTAAGACTTGTAAACAGTTAAATCTCTAGACACTTCTTTAAAATCCAGAATAACTAAATTTTCCCAAAGTACCCCGAAAGCAATCTTAAGAAATAGTTGGAAATAAGAAAATTTGAAACACTAATGGAAAATGCACAACTGTATTGGCCTCAGGTGGTTTGATCCCTTAGTGAGTTGTTAGTATAAAGGGACCAAACCATATGCTGTTGCTAGGATAAGCAACATCTACTACTATACCTTTTTAATATACCTTTGCTACTTTGTTGTCTTTTCAACTTCTTGCATGTTGTCCACTCAGAAGAAACTAAATTAAACATAATAGGTGATTTTCTTTTTGCAAAAATTTATAGTCGAAGGTAAATTAGTTCAGAAATTGATGTAATAATGTTATTTGTTGCCACCTGTTAGTCAGCTGGTTAAAGTGAGTATTTAATCTGCGTTACCCAAGTGGTAGATAAAAGCTATAAGATTAACTTGTTGGGATTTTCTCGTTTTGAGTAAATTCTACTGTTACCTAGTAGTGTGAGAAACTTGAGAGTTGATGCTGTTACAGTAATAGCAGTATCATAGTTTTGTTTCTTACAGATGCCATTAATATGTTGATTAGTGATGGGATGATAAAACAGAAATCATAATTTCCCTAGTATCAGAATTGAGACAATTCTTTATTTTATTTTTTTAGCTTATTTGTAAATTAAACAAATGGTATCCTTATATTTGTTGTACAAGTACCTGTTGCCTTGACTTTTGGCATGGCTCTTATTGAAATTAAATAAAAAAAGTTTTTTTCAACTGTAAGTAAGGAGCAACATAAAAACTTAAAATGAACAGAAATTACTAGTACATGAGGTGGGTAGCCTCCTGCTCAACACCACGCTCTTTACGCTAATGTTTTTTTTTTTAGTACTTTGAAAAAAACTTGTGGTTTTCCAATTAACGACCCTTGTGTTTTATGAGTCGTTCTTAAAGAATTGGTACAAAATTCAAACTTTAGCGTAAAGAGCAAGGTGTTGAGGATGAGGCAATCCTCTTCAATAACCCCCTTTATGTAATAATTTCTGCTAGTTAAGTTTTAATGCTGCTCCTTACTTTCAGTTGAAAAAAACATTTATTTAATTTCTGATCATTTTTAAATAATCCCAGGAAATTTGGCCCCACCTCCGTGGAGAAATACCCTCCATGCAGATTTATCCTCTAGACAATTCAATCCTGATGAAAATTTACCTAGGACAAATACCCTCAACAACAATACGCGTAAAATTGGGACAAAAAGAGGCAATTGAAATTCTCATGACAATTTCTCCCTGGACAGAAGGGTTGCAATGAAAGAAAGGTTAATATGGTTTGATTGGGGATGAAGGTGGATAAGGTCTCGAAAAATTGCTTTTTTTGTCATCCATCTTCTTTACAAATAGAGAATAGGGTGTTGGGAAGAGGTCGTAGCAAAGGCTTTAAAGAAAATTTGGACACGAGAGGAAGTATGAGTGGAGCTTAGAGCAGATTGTGACGCAGGAGGAGCTTCGGCTGCTGTTTTACGACATGTGGTTTGATGTCTTAGTAAGGTGTTGTTAGTAGTGGTAATAGTAGTCGTATTTCAGCAGGAAGAACCTAGCTTTTAGTTCACTTAATTTTGTCATCAAAAACCATTGATGATAGTTATTTGGAAGGTTTTTCTTTCTAATATAAAAATAGCTTTTGATACTGTTCGTCATGTACTTCTTTTTGATTTGTTGGAAAATCTCGTGGAATGGCTCTTGGCTAAACAAAATCATGTTTATATAAAAGAAGTTTTAAAGCCCAAGTTGTTGACGATCCATCTCGTATTATTCTATTAAAAAAACATAGCAGTACCTCTTATCAATCTGTACTAGAGCTGATACTATTTGATATATATTAATGATCTTCCAAAGTTCCTGCTCTAAAGCAATGAATCGCCAATATTTTTGGCAGGTAATAAAGCAATTTGTTTTAAGGACAAAAACGAGGAGGGCTAACTGTCGTTCTGAAGTAAGTGTTTTGTTATAAATTAAAGCTTTAGTTATGTACTGAATCCTGGGAACTTAGTATTTATGTATCAATTGATTTTTATTTTAAGTATTGTCCGAGGGTTTGGATGTTGACTTCCCCTTCAAATCTATGAGTGTTGCAAAATGTTTAAACAAATTAATAAGAATTATGGATCAATACACCCTCGGAAGGCAGATCGATTATCTGAAACTATCTTTTATTTCGTATTATTAATTTTGGGTATTTCATGCAAATTTTTTATTTTGATTTAGGAATTTAGTTTTAGAAAATCCAACATAAATATAATTTTTTGAATGAAACGGAACGTGATTGGAAATCAACATCGTCACTTATCAAAATGCACACATTTTTTTCCCGGTTGGCTAGATATGAGAGATTGAAATTAAGTATATTAGCTTCCTCTCATTGTAAATAATTTCAAGTTACCTGAATTAATAAGTGAACTGCCTTCAGTGTTTACATATAAACAAAAATTAAACAAGATGGTTCTTTCCCCCTACAGTAGTAGATTATTGTTATAAATTGTAAATTACTTAACAATTCCTATCCTTGTCTTTAATTATTTTTTCTTTTTTTGTTCTTTCTTTTTTTTATGTATGTATTTTTTTTGTTTCTTTTGTGTGTGTTAAAGAGACACGTTGGATTCCATCTCTCTTCATCTACCCTTATTTAAAGTTTATGCTCTTAGTGCTTCGTTTGGTCAGTAAAACAGTTTAAATTGAAACAGTCCAGGAGCTGTTTTGGTTAAGAATCAGTTAGTGTCGATCGGAATCAGGAGCTTATCCCTGTATAAACAAAGTATTTTGATCGCCACTGGACTTGCAAACACAAGCAAAAGCTATGGAAGAGAATGACATTAAATAGGATGGTGAATTCTTCTAGACTTTTTGGATATATTAGAAGACGCTTTGGATAGATTAAAATGAAAGAGGAGCTTTTTTGGTCACAACCTTTGTGTTGAAATGAGCTGTCAGTAGCAACAATATAAGCTTAGTAGATTTGTATTGAATTTCTTTTCAGGGTAATGGTGCCTTTCAAAAGGGTATGCCTCACAAGTTCTATCATGGCAAAACCGGTCGTGTTTTTAATGTGACACAACATGCCGTCGGTATTGTCGTCAACAAGAGAGTGAGGACAAGGTAATTTACTTTTTTTTTGCATAGAAAACCAAATGATTCTGCTGAGCTTAGCGCAAGTGGTGACTTTCACCTAGTTGATTGTTTTTATCATAAAAACTCAAAGGGGTGAATTCGTCTTTCTTAAATGTGAAATCTGTGGCTAACGCCAGAGTTATTAGTTATATCGTATATTCCAGAGTTATTATATATTCCATTGATTTTGAATTGAAGATCAAATATAGGCATGAAGACATGGCTAGTTGTAGAAAAAAGCCGAGACAGATAGTCCGAGTAATTGAGAGGCAAAAAATATTTAAATGGTGGGAGTAAGTATGACTTATTGGACAAATACTTGTGTGTTAGTTTTTGGAAAGGCACGCCTGCCTTGTCTCAGGCAGGTTGACCAAGAATTTAAAATTGACATAAGCCCATTATATTGCCTGGAATGAGAGGCAAACAAGGCACGCCCACCTATGGTCTTAGGAAGGTTGACCAAGAATTTAGAATTGACACAGGACTATTAATTTGCTTGGAATAACAGGCAAACAATCATTTAAGGCCATCAGGGAGAATTCTAGTTGAAAACTGATATTTTCCATGGTTCCCTTTTTAAATTCAAATTTCATTTCATACTGATTCAGATTCATCATTAAAATGAAGTTGTATCTTCTCTCGGTAAGATTATCAAAAAATCTGACAGCCTTAAAATAATTATCTTTTCACCCCATAGCAAAATTTATTGAATTTTACATTTGATTTTTTGTTGTTGATGCCTTGTTGGCAAGTTCAGCATTCAGCCTTGCCTGACTCTGAAATTCCGCGATCGTTCCATTATATGTGATTGTACATTTTTTACCTGCTCGTTGTGACCGTTTTACTCCCTCCCAAGAAGCATAATGTGTTGGTGCTTGATTTTACTTATGATGAACGTGCTGCATCACCCACGGCGTTGTAATATCTCCTTTGAATTTGCTAAATTTTGCTTAAGGGTAATAACTTGTGCTTTTTTTATAGTTTGAAGTTTTGCAAGCAACAAACATTGTTAAACAAGGAATCCTGTGCTTGTTCAGAACGAATTAAAAAAAAAAATGTTTTAGAATTTGGTTTATGGTCAGGTGCACACAGTTTAACCACAAAGGGGGGGGGGAGGGGATTGAGGCATAAAACGGTGTTTTTAGACTAGTTTTTTCACTTTTCTGTAGGGTGGGGTAGCTGCTCTCTGGAGCAATCTCAGTGTTAGACAAACTGTTTATTCTAATATTTCCACTAGTGCTGTCCGTCTTTGAGTACCTAGGCTGGCGTCAAAATTGGGAATATCACAACTTAAGCCTTCATTTTCGTGATAATTTTCCTACTATCATTGGGCATAAGAGCTACGCGCCCAAATGCAAAGCGAGGGGAGAGGGTACCCGAATGATCACAGTGATTCCTTTACTAGTTGACATTTTAGAAAAATCACATTAGAATCAGATTAATTGCGGCGTTTGTGCTCAGTAGGGTGGGGTAGCTGCTCTCTGGAGCAATCTCAGTGTTAGAAAAATTTTATTCTCACAATAATATCACAATTTTAATATCACAACTTAAGCCTTTATTTTCGTGATCATTTTCCTACTATCATTGGGCATAATAGCTACGCGTCCAAATGCAAAGCGATGGGGGGGGGGGGGACATCCAATTGATCTCAATGACTCCTTTACTAGTTGACATTTTAGCAAAATCATATTAGAATCAGAGAAATCGCGACGTTTGTTCTATAATTTGTAGGGATGGGTCTCTTAGACGGGACCTATCTCTCAGAAGGAGTAGAAGTATATAAAAATTATTTTGAGAAAAATGTCAGTTCAAACTTTTAGTTGAGAATTGACTATATTACCCTATGTGAGAAAGGTATGAAATAGGTAAATAATAAGTTGTTTTTTTGTAGGATTATCCCCAAGAGAATCAATGTTCGTGTTGAGCATATCAGCCACTCAAAGTGTCGTAAGGATTTCTTGGAACGCATGAGAGAGAACGAGAGGATCAAGAAAGAGGCTAAGCAAAGTGGAAAGTTCATCCAGTTGAAGAGACAGGTGAGGATCTTAGATTAAGTAGTTGCTCATTAATCCATGCCTGCTGTTCTAGTTTCAGCTCAGCAGAGCTACTCGTCACCGTATCTAGGCTAAAAATTCAGCCGTGAGTTCGATTTAAAATCTGTTGGAACGATGCGAGTTGGTTTTGACCGAGTTAACTCATTGAGGAAAATTAGTGGGTTGGGTTAATGCTACTACATAAAAATTGGTTTTTTATTTACGCCTGGTGCAGTGGTCAAGATGTTCTGAATGAAATAGACGCCATTGGGTCCAACGCAAAAGACTGCTGGTTTCGCTAACTCACAGGGCAACTGAGTCCCTGGGTAACTCACTTAATAGATAGTTTACTGATCGATTGTATAAAAATTATAGCGGAGATGAGAATAGAAATTGCACTATTGACAGTATTAACAAAATATGATTTTAATTTATGGGAAAAAAAACTAAAATATTTAAAAATTATTTACCTGGGTTTTTCCAAGTACGAAAAAATAAGAGGATTAAAATAAAGTAAAGCAGGTTATTAAAGTAAATTGAAGAGTGAAGTGCAGATTGACTGATTTTTTTTATTCCAATTTGTATTGCGTTTAGTTTTTCTTAGAATGTACTAACGTAACGACCAAAGCAGTGTTTCTCTACGCTTTTAACTTTTAGAACTCTGAAAATAGATTACACCTATCCTGGAACTGCTGCACAACTAAAACCCAATATCTTAGATACTCTTTCATTGTTGCTCATTTTCTCACGGAACTTCTCAATGACCATATTGCAACTTCTAGAAGCCAAGGTTGAGCATCCCTGTTGTACCTTGTCGTTTTTCTTTTTAGATTAAGCGTATATATTTCGTGTTTATTATCTTTTCTTTAGCCCTTGTGTTATTTACAGTTGTAAAAATATTATAAAAAAGAATTTAATCAGAAAGAAATGCCTTAATGGACTGCTTTCATTACTCCTACTATAATCTCAGTACACTGTGTAGCCCCTGAGTCCAATGCATTGACGAACATTTCTTATCCTCCTCACCCTACTCAAAGCTTCTGCTTTGTCTCTTCAGAAATGCCCAAAAATTGAGGCATTCAAGTATTTTAACTAGTTACAAAGTACAATGTAGGGAATATGTTTCAATTCAACAACCATTATGTCTTTCTTGCTGGTCACTCTTTTCTTATGCTTGATTCACAACATGGGATATTGAGCTCAAGAAGGATTCCATTGAAAGATTTTTGACGCCAATTTAATGTTTAGGCATCGTCTTTTCACAAGTAAATAAGGATTTTAAAAATGAGAAGACAGGGCATCATAAAAAATTGAACAAGAACCATTGGCCTATTGAATTAATCTAAATTGACTGTTTATACATGCAGCTGGATTACTTTAGATTAGTGCTGTTTTGAGTTGCTTCACACAAAGAAGTAGAAGGCTGTTTGGCTTTGGTCCGGTATATTTATGATGAAAGACATTTCTTTGAATAAACTATGATATCTAACTTCGCTTGACAGTATCTGACAAAAAACAATTGTTTCCACTTAGGGGTGCTGCTAGGAATGTATTGCTAATTTATTTCATTTTAAATTTTCAGCCCCAGCCACGACGTGAAGCCCACACTGTCAGTCAGGAGAACAACGAACCAATCTTTCTTGCTCCAATTCCTTATGAATTTGTTGCCTAACTTAATAATACAAGTTGTGCTTGACTAAATCTTGTTTTCTCCTTTTTTTGGACTGTAGAATTTTTTCCTTCCATGGTCGAATCCTTATATCACAATAATCATTTAAAGTTAGTAACTGATTTTCTCTCGTGGAACTCTTTTAAGATCATGGTATCTTATAGTATTGTGCACTCAAATCTTTTGTTTCAAATTATCTCTAAATGTCAAGGACAAATGAAATTTCATGTTTGAATCAGTTAAACGGAAATTTGCACAACCATGTATATCTAAAAAAAGCCTAATGCTATTTTGCTAGAATCATATAATTGTAAAAACCAATGTAAAAGTAAATGAAAAAAATGATATTCTTATTTAGAAATATTGGTTTCATTTATTTCTTTTTTTTTAATTTCGATTTATATTGGACAGTGGCTGAACGATCCATTTTGTCAAAAGGACCCCCCAAATTTATTTTTCCTGAAATAGCTTATGTTTTGCAGACCAATCTAGTTATAACTTATTTATTAGTCCAAAAAGAAAAGAAATTGCTTATTCTCAAAAAGTCTCAGGATAGATCCAAGGAAACTTAATATGTTAAATGCAATATAAACTCTTTGGATTTTTCTAATTTTGCTTGGTAAAACTACTTTGACGGCGTTGCCATTAGTCATATAGCTCTTATACTAGTTTTGAAGTGCCAAAGACTCCCTTCTGTCAAATTTCTTATTCTCTTTCGGATAATTAGTCATAAACTTTTCCTTGTTGAATAAGCTTCATTCTTTACGGTTTGAATTTGCTGACTTGCAATTTCTGAATTTACATAGACATTTTACGCGTCAGGGAGTAGTGTCTTTTGTGTATTGGCTATAACACAAAAAATGAAATCGAAACAAATCAAACGCAGCTATGTAACATAATTTTGAAAGGTTAGGATAATTTATTTTGTAAGGAAAATAGGCTCTTTAGCAGGGTAACTAAATAAGCCAAATCAATAAGCCAACAAAAAAAATTGTTATTAAAAACAGTATCAGTTACTTCAAGATCTTGACAATATTATCTTTACTGAATGTATTTGTTTAAGACGTAGGCTTTTCAATTTTGTTCGTTTCTTAAGGGGATACGATACTTACAGGATCACGCTATCACATCCTTTTTAAACTTTTTTAGTTAGTACGGAGAAACTATTTAAAATTGATTGGGGGTCTTGCCATAACAAGTAGAGCTTGAATAAAAGATCGGTATAAATGCCAGAAAACTAAAAGCCGAGACCAACTTTCCCGGAAGTCTTAGGAACCATTGAACTTCTTCCCCTTTGTGCCGGAGATAAGAGATATTCAATTTTAATAAAACCGTACATTATTCGAAAGTGTGGTTCATGTTTTTTCGATTAAAATGAGCAGATTTTTCCTTTAAAGTTCGGGAAAGGGCATTCCTTAAAAATGTTCTAGCATACCTACTAGGAAAACGCTGTAAATCGTATTCATATGTATGCCGGTGACAATAAAAACAGCAGTTAATAAACAGACGAATGATAATTGTTGAAAACTTTTCGGCTTTCCGCAAAAGTTGTCTGGTTGCATTGTCATTTTCAATATGTTTACGATGTAACCACTGACATCCTTTGGGTTAAAATACTTAGAATAATAGAGAATGGGTTGGTTTGTGTAATTCACACTAGGCATACTAAAAGAGAAGAGAAATGGTGGCTTCCAACTTGATGGTTTCGATCCGGCTACATGGTAAATAAAAAAGTGACCAGCAGCAGAAGAAGTGGATGAGTTCTGTCAAAGATGATGATACCTGTAAGTGCAGGTAAACTTTATTTGATTTATCTTTCACCTTGTATTTATTTATAATATGTATCTTTAAAAATATATACTTTTCTTTACGTGTGAACAAGCTTATATTCAAGTAATTTAATATATCAAATCTAGGTAGTATTGAGTTTCACTTGACTAAAACTTTGAATAATTTTTAAGATCTGATCACTTAACATTCTTTTTTGCTCGAATTACCTCCGTTTTAAATGGCTGTCTTATCTCAGTCTTCGCTCAAAAATAGTAATATTCTGTTACAGAGGTTGTAAAACACTTTTTTTTTTAATTCAAAAGCAGGCCAAGGTACTGTTAACTATTATTTTATAGAGTAAAAAATACAAGTAGTTTAATATATCAAATCTAGGTTGTGTTGAGTTTCAATTGACTGAAACTTCGAATAATTTTAAAGATCTGATCACTTAACATTCTTTTTGCTTCGATGGAGTATCGATGTTTAACGTCTGAACGATTGCAATGAATTTGAATACTCAGCTGGAGACTATTGTGTGTAATTCAAGGGTGAGACTGTTGTGCCCAAACCAAAAGACGTATCTTACTTTTGTCAAAATTCGGAAAATCAGGAATATTGCTGTAGTAGAGCTTCATCCACTGGTCGCGTATGCAGTGGCCAGAGGCGATTTCCAGCATTTTTATTGGGGGACAAGAGGGGTCCATATCGGTATAGTCAAGGGACTTGCGATATATAATAATTTTTTCCTCCAAATTATTGGGGGACAAAGGCCCCCCCCCCCCAACGACACTCCTGGCAGTCGCAACTGTGGTTGAGCGGAATCTTAGCTCATATGTGATTTGGATTAAAAAGTTTCAGTATCTGTACATCTACCATGCTAGATTCACCTTATTTTTTAGGTACGAAGATATTCATACTTTGTGTATTCATTTATACTGCTTAAAACAGCACTTAGCCTAATTTGTTTGCACCTCCAAAAGAATCTGAAAATATCGCCTATCTTTTTTATTCTGAAATAGTTATGCTGATTTTGGTGTATCGATTTTTGCTCTTCTGTGAAATAAGAAAAGTGCTAGATACATCCTTTTTGTTGTGGGAATGAAAAAATTACTTCTGTTTTGATTAAAACTGCTTTTAGTATAAAATAATGTATGAACTTACCAAACATGTATTTGCACAAATTAAGTGGTCTCTCACGAATGTTATTTTTAATCCTGCTCTTATTAAGTATCTATAAATAATTACTTCGTGTTCTCTATGTGAGACATAATTTTATTTTAGGATTCCCGATATATTTGTCAATAACAAGAATTCGGATGGCAGTAGCGTTTTACCACTGGAAATCCTGTTTGCATGTGCAATATAAGAACAGGACTAGGGAGTTGCAAATATTCCGCGTTTTACTCACTATTATTCCTATACCGACCTCCCATTCTTGAATTCCTTAATTTTATTCTCATAGCGCTTTTTTTTAAATGATGTATAGTATACACATGCTGTGTTTGCAACCATCATACTAGAATTATTAACTGCTGATTTTTCTTAGTATGTGTCGCTTATCGCTTTACCTGAGAATGGTATTACTGAATATGTTGTATGTTAGAGGATATGCTGACTAAGAAGCTAGAAACTGATGTACATTTTTGGCGAAGACTTGATGGAATCACGGCAAGTTCGTGTCTTAATTTTAATTTTTCCATGCTACCATGTAAATTGCGAAGCTCCCTTATTTTTTTTGCTTCTTTTTGGTATTAATGTAAAATAACTTAAGTACTCATAGAATTCAATATATTGAATGTTAATAGTCATATATTACATTTAACGTAGATAATTTCGGAGACCACACTGCCTTTACATGACGATAAATAAAAGGAATAGCGATAATAGCGACACACAAAAGTTGAACAAATCAAACAGTAGCACTCAACCATGCCTCTAAAATATTTTCTATAAAACCTGCCACTGCAATAATTAGCTCCCTAGAAGAGGTCTCCAAGATACCTGGGAGCCTTGGTGCATCCCTCCCCCCCACAAAAAAACTAGATAGAAAAAGCATCCCCCCATATGCATAATACATAGTACATAATATGATAGGGCATAATTTTAATAAATGTTGATAATGTCTCTTTTTTACACTATAGTTAAGCGTCCAGAGAGGGGAACTGAGCTTTATCTCCGAGAACAAAAATACTCTTTGATGTTTCTAATCTTCCCTGTAAAGAATTATCTGAATCCTCCTCCCTTCCTAACGGTAATGGTTGTGTTCTCATGTTCCGTTTTTTAGGTCATTGCTAGTACTAATTTAGATGCTTATTTTTCTTACATGACATTATTAATTTCTATAAGAAGTAATAATAGATCTGGTCGTCCTTAAAACTAACTAATTTCAAGAAATGAAGCCTTATCCTACCAAGATAGGGATAATCCAACCTTTACAAACAAAAATTGGGTTGAATAAAATTAATGTATAAAGCTAAAAATTGTATTATTACAAAGGCGTCCTTAGAATTCTCCAAAAAAAATTGCTGGAAAAAGGTTTTGATACTTAGAAAGTGTGATTCTTGTTTAAAATACTAGGTCGATCTATATTTCTACTGGCATTTTACACATCAAGGTTGAGTAAAATCTGTTGTACTGTTGAATTACCATCTTGAATTATCATCTTAATAAAATACAGCAACCTAGGGTACTAAACTTTAATCTAGTTGTATGATGCAGATTGACAAGCATATGCCTGAATAATTTTATGTTGCAAATTTATCTCACTGAATGTATTTGACGTTCATTTTAAATGAGTTAGGACTTCTTTTAAAGACTGTATATTTATTTTTGTCTTTAAGGTGCAATTCCATATGAGAAATTTAAGTAGACAGGCTACGAAGAAGTATCGCCACTGAACAAAGTATTCAATTGGATTTTTAATGCGTACTTCAAGGCCCGGACTTGAAGACTTGAACTTTTGAAGACGTCGACCCAGTGGATTTCCCAGGGGCCCAGGGGGATGCCGAATCTCCATAATGTAAGTGTTGAACAATTATTGTAATGCCACAGACCGAGATTAATATGCCCATAATTTTGTTCGGACGCCACCAAGGGTCATAGAAATTCACCAATTAAGACATGGATGATAAATACTGGCTTGTTTGCTCTTTATCTATACAATTTATGCCCTTTTCCTTTCTTGAAATGCTATAAAACGGTTAGGGCGTATAATTCCTACAATTGGGTAGTGCTGAACAGAAATTCCCATGTTTTGCTGATAAATCTTACAGAAACCTGGTGATTTTTCACACAATATTGTATCGCCTATAGACCAGTTTACAAGATTTGTGCTAACGCTTTACTTTGTGTATGCATCATATTAAGTAATTGAATAGACATCCTTTCTAGACCCATTCTGAAACCACGCCCAGAAATCCTTCAACTCCTTCCCCCCTCCCCCTTGACCACGTATGTATAAAGCCTTTGGACCAGGTCTTAGAAGCTCTAGATTTTTACTAGAAATGTTCTAATTAACCCCCTCCCTCCCGTGTAAAAAGTTTCGTAGTCGTGGCTGTTTCCAGGCGTACAATTTAAAGATTTTTTTTTTGGTTAGAAGAAGACACAAATACCTCATTTACCTCTAGTCGTTGGAGAATAATATTTTGTAATCTTTTAGTGTTTAACGTTTATTTCAAGTGTAGCTTTTACGTAGCATAATTCAAGCATCATCGGAACCATAAACTTTTAGAAAGCAATAGTTCAAATTTGTGATAGTCATTTGTGTAACGGTGTATTTGTCACTGTACGATTAACACACGTAAATCACACGAAAAAATACAGCAACACGTAGCAATTTCCTATAAAATGACCCCTTAAACAGCTCAGGATGATGTTCCAGTGCCCCACTAGCAGCAGGGGAAAAAAAAAAATAGAAAAAAAGATGACACATTACTGCTATCCATGCAAAAAAAGTGATTTTCCTTGTAATTCAAGCGTGTAGTTTCTGTAGTTGTAGTTTCCTGTAAGCGATCTTAAGCCAAGACGATTCCAATGGTGTACTTTTTGATCCAACGCCAGTTTAGAGGCTTCAGGCTAATTTTCGAAATTATCTTGAACTTGTTTTGAAAATAGCATTTTACTATTAAGACTAATTTAAATAATAGTTACCATTCCTGGATCAGCTTGAAATGGCAGCCTTTTCTCACTTGCCAGTTTTTTCGTTTTTTAATTTCTGTTTACCATGGACCGTGGTTCGTCCTTTTCTAGGTTAAAACCATAACTGCAACCACGAAAATATTTTTACTTAATTTTTTTCTGTACCTAGTTCCTCCGTTGCTTTACATAGCGCCGAAGCTAAAAGAACCGCTTTATAAAAGAAGACAATAGTTTTATTTGTTTAGTTTTATTGTTAATAGTGCACAATTGATTACCAACTCAAATTTAACAAAGGCTGATCAGAAAATTTAGTTCGCATCTGAGAAAAAAAAACATCACGACATCTTGCGTTTTCTAGTAAAATAAAAAAAATGCTGTAAAAATCTAAAAAAAATATTTGTTTTTGATTTTTTTTTTATCTTGTTCATCTTTTGCTTTATATAGCATCAAAGCTAAAAAGCACCGCTTTTTAAAAAGCGATTTTTAAAATGAAGTTTTATGTTTTTAGGTTTTTAACTAGACTGTGTCTGGTAAACAGATTTAATCCTAACCAATTTATAAATCTAGACACAGTAAAAGAATAATGTGATGTCTTTCGCACTGGTTGAATCCAATAAACAAATAAACTTTGAATTTAAGTTTAACGAATTAAAATTATTTTCGGTTTTTGTAGATATGCTGAGAAACATTGGATTATCAGCGGAGCTAGAAATATTAATTTTTTATTAAGCTAGATTAAAGGACTTGACATTATCATTTTTCGTGTTGTTGGACCTTTACCAGAAAAATAGTAGAACAGATTCCGACTGTGGCTAAAAAGTGGCTATAAGTAATTTTTGAAAAAATGAATAGAACTATCATCAAACTGAGTATTCTTAGCTTGATTCAAATGATGTATAACGTACTGTTTGAACAAATATGATATTTATTTTGTCACTACCACTGATCACTTGGTAATAAGATCGTTAATTTTTCAGTTTGTTTCGAGACCGAGTCTTGAAATACGTTTATATTTACAGGTCGTTTCAGTAATCAATGAAGAATTTAGGAAAGTCTGCATTTGCTTAAGCTATTCAGTATTTAAAAAATAAAGGTAAATGATTTTCATACATGCACGAAATCTATTTTTTTTTTAACGAAACAAATAATAGTTCAAAATAGGGACAGGTCTTTTTATTAGACACTTTAACAAAAATACAAAAGGTCTATATATTTCGATGACATAGTTAGTTATCATCATTACTAGAGTTATTAAAGTATTTAAAAATAAAACAAACTATATATCAAATAAAATAATCCCTTCTGGGTCACAGCAAATTTCCAGTCCATTGACTTAAAAAGTTCATTAACTGTTTATTTTTTTTAACAATACGTTGAATAAAGGTGGTAGAACTGTCTTCTCTTCTAAATAAAAATGAAATGTCGCTGAATTTATAGCTGTTAAATTTATCTTATTCTTCTAATCGCAAATTAAATTTTGCTGATTCTATAGTTGGTCTGTTATCCCCATGTATACGACGTTGGTATTTTTTCCAAAATCACGCTGCCTTTTATATAACGAAACAAATAAGTTATTTGTTTCGTCATAGAAAGGCAATGTGGTCTTGGAAAAAATACCAATATTTTTTTTAATTTGTTTCGTTCAAGTACTTAAATTTTGTTTCATCATAGAAAAGGCAGTGTGGTCTTGGAAAAAATACCAATATTATTTTTTTAATTGGTTTCTTTCAAGTACTTAAATTTCGTTTTATTGCTCAATTGCTGTTCTGGTTTCCCCGAATGTCATTTACTCCAAAAGTAGCCTTCCAAAATTTGAAAGATTGATTACATCAAATATGTTGTTCTGAATTTACGTAATCTATTTGGGCCTGCTAACTTTTTTTTTAAATGCACACTGTAAATCCATAACAAATATTGACAAAAAAAGAATATTATTACTCGACACAAAAAATAGCAAGTTCGTGGCCATTTCCATGGTCTATTTTCAATATAATACAAGTACAAATAATGATAAAGCAAGACTCCACATTAAATATCCTAAAATGAGTTATACTCTTTTCAAAATGGATTCTCGATTTCAAAATGGAGTACCAAACTTCGATTTCAGAAATTTATGGTATTCTTCTCTGCTGGCTGTTTATATTTTTTTTCTCACCAAAGGATAATTTCTCATTTAATTGGGCCGTATCATTTCTTGATTTTTTTTAAAAGAATCTGTTCTTTTTATTATTTTATTATATAGGTGCATTATATACACCCTTATTGTTTATTACACCCTTATTTTACTAAAATTATGGGCAAAATTAAATAGGGCAAATTACGCATACGGGGCCTATATTTTTTCCCTCACATAGATTGAAAATCAATTCGTGAGTCCTATCGGTTTTGGAACATTTTTCGATTTTTTTTTAATCTTATCTTGTCATTTATGACAATTGGATGATTAATTGATTTGTTAATCATTTAAAAAAAATTACTGACTGAACGTTCTGCTTCTAGTCATTTCATGCCAGTCTAGATACCTAGCTGAATACTCCTTTTTATTGCAAACATCTTTTGTCCCTAAATATTATGATGATACTCGATGACGAGTTTGATATGCCCTTTGATTGACAGTTTTTGTCAATTCAAAGGGTCCATGATATCTATCGAGGCATTTGTCTGAATGTGTTTATACATTTTTTGGTTTAAACGACAGTCATTTCTTCATGTGATGAAACTTTACTTGCAGGTAGAATTCGTATACTTTATTAACAACTGTCTATAAATTTATGACCACTGGAGATATATTCCACTAAAATGTTATGACCACTGGAGAAATTTATGACCACTGGAGATACATTCCAATAGAATTTCATGTATTGTGACGATTGAAATCTTCTTTTTTAAAGGTAATTCTATGCATTACAATTTACTCATTGCTTCCATTTTAAGTGTGTCGGAATATTATTTTTGCAGGGATAGGGGGGGGGGGCTAGGATAAAAAAAGAATGTGATTAAATCAACTAGTTATTTCTAGGGATTATTTGGATGAAGCTAGAGGGGAGAGAGGCCTTTATGCATGGTTCTAATTTTTTTTATGAATATCCTGTCAGTACCTAGTTTACATTATGTTTTACAAATGTATTTTTGATAATCTAGGGGGCAGGGGTAAATTGGTCATCTTTTTCGATGTTTCCAGTGAAAATACCAAAAAGGGGCATATTTTAATAGAAATACTAAAAAACAGGGGTTTTCAAATCAAAGGTGGTTGGCATATGCCCCCTTTCCCCATTACATAAATATAATGAGGATAATATGCTCTTAAACAGCAACACGTGCAAAAAGTAGCAAATTCAGTTTTCATGATCTTTGGCTCAAGCTCGTGAAAAGTTTCCAGATTTTTCCATATTTTTTTTTTAGCAGTCATATTGTAACCATAGTTATTTCACCCTTTTATAGTGTATATTGACAATCTTTCTTTAAGACTCTGACTAATGACCCCAGTGGATTTTATTTATGTAACCTTAATGTGAATGTTGGATAACCTAGTTAATGCTTCTTTATGTTTGCCATTAACGACAGGTCAAATTCAGTGCTAAAAGCGTATGGTTGACAAAGACATGATAACTCTCTCAAGCATTATTGAAATTACTGACTTGTTGGATCTCTTATTTATTGGATATCTATTCTTTCTTGTTCATGGAATGCTAAGAAATGATCAAGTTATTTAAATTTTACGATTAGATACTGTAGAACAAGAGTTCCCATCTGCTGTCGATAAATCTTCAGACGTTTTCCCCTCCCTCTGAATCGGGACACAATCTTGCAATATCTTTAGAGTAGTTTGCGGTATTGCTGCTGATATTGCTTTCTTGTATAATGCTGAATAATATTATCCACATGTTTTCTAACCTAATTCTAAAATCAGCTCAAGAAATCCTTCATTGCTTCTCATTCGGTTACTTACACACAGGGGCGAATTTCAGCATTTTTATTGGGGGGGGGGGGCAGAGGAGGTCTATATCTGGATAGTCAAGGGGCATGGGGTATATAATAATTGTCTCCACGTTATTAGGGGGGAGGCAACTGTCCCCCTGCCCCCCACAAACGACACCCCTATGCACATGGGAGGGTTATTTTTTTCAACGGGGTTGTCTCCAGGTGAGGGGGCACATTGGGAGAAGATAAATGATTCCGTAAGTCCAAAAAACCAAGAGATGGGGGTCAAAAAACCAGGAGAGGAAAATCTACTGTCGATTTTAGCTCTGCGTAGTTTTTTCTATGTCTTACTATTTATAAACCCAACTTTACGAGCTCTGCTCTCTATTTAAACTAATTTTTTTTTCGATTTTTAAGTGAATTACTTTTTGTATTTTAAGTCTGATGTTACTTTCTAAAATCAAATCCCCCAGGTTTTTCCGTCTCATAGGCTGTAGAAAAGTTATGTTCTTTTCTAAAGCTATTTTCTTTTCTTGAGGCTTTTCTTTGATCTCTGTGAGATTTTTAAGAAAAAAAGAATTTTGAAGATAGAGATCAATTTCTTCTTACCTCAAGTCATTTAAGTGTGAACTGTTGAAACACATAATTGTGCAATAGAAATGTGTTGTTTGTTACACAAAACGAAAATTCCATGTATTTCTCAAAATTTTGACAAGGTTGGTTTAGTGTTGAATATTGTTTTAAATCGCAACGTACCCTTCAGCAATCTGAAAGGTGACCATTTAAACTTGTGCTAATCATTTATTTAACGAAATATTTCCGTATTTTTTTTTGTCTCATAAGTAGCAATATTGTAAGCTCCTTGGTAACTTTTGTTCTCTCTGAGTGCGTCAAAGAGTGTAAGGAACTAATGAGTACCTCAAGTTTGTTGAACCGAAAAAAAATTGGGCCTAAGATAAAAACAAGGTCAAACTAGGACAATTAAAATAAAGGGTAAATTGCCTCAAGCGTTAACATTTTATTTTATATGCCTATCCTCTGTAGGCTACCTTTGTTGTAACTATTTATAATTCTAAAAAATTCAAAAATAAAATATCTTGTTCACGTTTAGAAAATTTCTGGTTGGATCCAAATAAACTTTAGCTTCGTCTCTTGTCAATTTCCCTCGTTTTTTGGATTTCATCAATAAAATGAAGGAATAGATTACAAGAATTTAGCTGTGAGCAATTTTTCAATTAAAAAAAAACGGCTTCATCAAACTGAAGTCCTATTTGATTTGTAATGATGTATAACATGCTGTGGTTGATACAAATATGATATCATTTCGTCACTACCACTGATCGCTTGCTGAAAAAATTTCAAATTTTAAGTTTGTTTTAACTCAGTGTTTCATTATCATTTCGTGATTTCAGGTTGTCTCAGTAATCAATGAAGGATTCCCGGAATTTCAAAGTATCTCGAATTTGCTCAACATACTCTATATTATCAGTTATCAAGGTAAGTAGTTTTATGTGCGTACAAGACAAAATATTTTATTGACAAAAATACATGACAAATAAATTTCTAAACTGGTCGACGGAGAGCAGAGCTCGATGTGTAGGCTATAAACAAATATAAGAAGATGCCGATAACAAATACAGGATATTAAAAAAAAAAAAAAAAACACAAGGTAGGAGATAACAGGGGAGGCCACCCCAGCGCGAGAACACCACAGCACAATTCATACTAACATCAATTATTCATCAATCCCGACATCCAGACAAAGAACCATTTTTGAAATTTTTTTTTTTTCAAAGAAAATCTGCTCTTGAAACTTGAAAACGTTTCTACTAAATTAAGTTTATTACAATATGAGAAATCTGGTATCTGATTGAGAATATAGCTCTTTCTGATTTAATTGGAGGAAGGTGATACTTCTTGGAGCGGACGTGGTGGGCAGGAGAAATGGGAATCTTAATTATTCCCAAATCATGGAAATAATTTGCTGAAGATTGAATATCATAATACCAAATTGCTGTATGCAGGTCTTTCAGCTGTTTAAGATTAAGTATATTGAGAAAAATATATAAAGTTTGGGTTTCCGAGAGATTTTTGAAGCCTCATTGGGCGATGAACAAAAGTACCCAGAATTCTAATTTCCTTATTTTGAATTATCTGAAGAGCTTGCAGATGGACCCTAAATGAGTTGAGATAGATTACAGGGCAATAGTTTAGATATGATTCAATTAGAGAATTGTATAAAATTTTAAGAATGGAAAAAGGAAACATGTTTCAATCTATGAAGACAACCTAAGTCGTGGGCAAGTTTCAATCTCAAATAATCATAATGCTTACGGAAGGATAAAAGCTCATCGAGAATAATCCCAAGGTAACCAAATGAATTTACTCTTTTTACCTACTTTGATTTACAATTAACTCTTCTATGGTAATTTACTGTCCGCTGTGACCGCCCAAAAATCATGAATTCGGTTTTAGAAAAATTCGGAGCTAGGTAGTTACATGCAAACCATTTGTTCAAAAATTTCATTGCTATCACCATTTTCTCCACCAACAAAGATGGGGTTTTAGCTTTTACTGTCACCGCCATATCATCTGCAATAATTACTGCTAAGCTACTATCTTGGGGTAAACACCTCGGAAGGTCATTTATATACAAAAATAGTAATGGTCCTAATGCTGATCCCTGAAGGACTCCAATATCATCAATAACAATATGGCTTGACAGGTGCCTATTTATTTCTACCTAAATTTTTCGACCATGCAGATGAGATTTTATTAGTTCTAGGCCTTTTTAGAAAAGAGTAGACACATGATTATCATTATTTAGTGAATCGTTAATCTATAAAATCAGTGCAGCAATAGCTTGTTCAGTAGAATGACACGATCTGAATCCAAACTAAATTTAGTATATAAATTCCTTTTATCAAAATACGAAACAATTCTTTTTTGAATAATTTTTTCTAGAACCTTAGATATTGGGGAAAGAATAGCTATTGGGCGATAGTTGCCTACATCTGTCTTATCACCTTTCTTATGAATTGGAATAACTCGTGCAGATTTCTCTACTTCTGGAAAGATCCCTGATAATATAGATGCATTTAGAATGTGAAGTAACGGAACATGGATATGTTCCGTTGCACAAATATTCTGAAAGAACAAGTTCTTTCAGAATATTTGTGTAGAGCCCATCTAGACCTAGGGAATTGCCACTTTTTAAATTCGTAATTACTTTCTGGAACTCACCGAAAGTAACAGGGACCAGGAACATACTAGAATTTTCCGATGGCGGGAGATATTCTTTATATGAACAAAAACAGATTCAGAGGAATTCAGTTCAACAGTAGTCCGAATATGAGAAAATAATTACAAAAATAATCTGTAAATTTTTTGGAAAACAAATTCCCAACTCTGTGAATGGAATTCTGTTTCTGTGAGTTTAATGTTGTAATTCTATTGGTTATATATAGCATTTAGCCAATCGAATGTCTAAACTGTTCATGATATTGAACGCAGAGTAATGAATGACCTCATATTAATGATAGTATATGCCGAAAGGCATATACTATCCATGCGTCAATGAATGAATGCATCGAAGAATATACTATATACTATAACGCGTCAATGAATGAACAACTTGAGCGGTAGGGCGTTTATTATACAAGTACCCAGAAACAAAACTAAGGTTTGGGTAGTGTCTAGGGGTAAATTGAAACGGGGATCCCATGGACGAGAAGAAAAAAGCTGGAATTTGTTTGAATGGTCACTGAAATATTAAAGGACTCATTTACCTTGAAAGAGTTTTTAAAGTTATGTGCACCCGTTTCTCCCTTATGCCTGACTTTGGTCTCCAAAGAACTTGTCTTATCGGTATTCCGTAAATAAATTTGAATAGCTAGAATAAGTGAATATTTAATTAATATTCTAAATACAAAATTATATAATAAATACGAGCGGTAAATATAGGATTATATGAATTGAATTCTTGGAAATCCTCTTTTCGTCAAAGCCAAAAGACGAGAACATAACGCCAGACTTGGAAATCGTTTTCTTTATTTTAGTTTGTGAAATCAAATCCCCAAAATTTTTGAATGTCACTTTATTTAGTCAATTATTATTATGTAGTTCAAAAATAGAATATTTTGCAATATTAAGTTAGAATTAAATATATAACAAATAACAGCTGGACGATTCCTTTTTATGCTATTATATATATACCTAAAGGGAGGAGGGAGAAATGAACACCTTTCTTTCTCACACTCTCTTAATGTGAAGATAAATTACTATTGATTTTTGAATCACAAATGCAAGAATCTTTAGGTTTGGGGCAATTCCATAACAGTGCTTTGTACTGCTGTTGCCTGTTGATAGAAATAACAGAGTTTTAACCTGAAAAATTGATTTTAGGGATTAAAATTCAAAGCATGAGGAGAAAACTGTTGCCAGAGAGCCAAGCTCTCAATGACTGAGCAAGCCAAAAGGATACTGATATCACTTTTAGATTGATCTTTAATATAGAGGAATCTAAATCATCCTTATAGTGTTCTTCTTATTTACAGAACCAGCAGGAATGATCAAATCAATGACGAGGCTTTTCAGTGGATTGAAGAATATTTATTATAACAGGTAAGTAAATATTAAGTTTCCAATGAACTGCTTTTTAAAAAAAATTTTTGGCTTTTTTCAAATAAAATTTTTGGCAAACTTGGTAGTTATGAAATTCGCTTTTAAAACATGTAAAAATTAAAGTCCTGCCGCATTATTTCTTTCTTTTGTGGCTACAACCCTGTTCTTTTTCAAACAAATGTTTTGACAATTTTAAAAATAGATGGAAGCACAAACTTTCACGTGTAAATGAAGGTCTAAATCCAATACTGTAATGCTAATACTACATTCTGGTCTAGAGTAGTGATGATTAGGCTACTATTAATAGTGCAAATTATAGTTTAAGAAATTTTATAATGAATTTTTGTTTTTTGTTTTTGACTCAGTTTGATTTTTCGTTGCCTCTTTTTGAATATTTTTTCTGTATGACTGAATGTGGGGCTTAATTCTTCTTTTTTTGTACTTTATTCTTACTTTGTTTATTTATATCGTAGTTATCTGAGACCTGACTACAAAGGCCAATTAATTGACATGAGTCAATTAGGACAAGAAAAATAGAGTATTTTCAACAAATTTCTTTTTCTATTAATATTCAGAAAAAATTTCACTAGGCGATCTAAAAAAAAGGTTGTTTTTCCTTTTTTTTGTAACTAGAAGTGTACTCTTTTAGATCAGCATTCGAAGGAATTATAGTTTTTTAAGATGTTGTTTGGGAATATCTCATGAGTTTCTGTCAGACATATTAGCTGTAATTCACAAAGTGATCTTGTTTGCTTATATATTATTTGAAAAAAATTATCTTCTTTTTCTTTCAAACTTTAATCATATTTTATTGTAATCAGATTCTATTTCTATTCATCCTCTGAAAAAAGAACGAAACACATTCATTTAAATATAGTTCAACTGACACTTCATAATTCATGAGGTGGAGTTGCTCAGACCGAAGCGGAGACTCGTTTTAAGGATCACGGAAGTACTAAAGGGCATATCTAGCTTGAAAGTTTTGTAAAGTTAATTGCACCCGCTGGTCTCCCTTATGGCTGAAATATGCTGGTCTCGAAAGAATTTGCCTTGTCGATATTTCGTAATTAGTAAAGGAATTTTAATAGCTAGAATAAGTGAATGTTAAATCAGTGTTGTAAATAAGAATTCTGTTCTCTAATCTGTTCTGTTCGCTAAGAATGCTGTTGTCTCTTATATAAGAATAATAATGGGAGTGCTTTATCTTATGTCTACAAGAAACATGATGTTATCCAATTCTGCTACCGACTCTCAATGACGAAGAATACTCAGCTCACTCTGATATCTTAACCCTATTATAGCAAAAATAAATTACATTACCTTATCAACTCCCTCACAGAATTCCGTTTATTTCAGGTTTCGCGTTTTTTTTGTTCTTATGCTAGCAACTGCTCCCTTTTGATACGATGTCCATTACAGTCCCGTTAACAATGCATATATAAAAGGTACGTACTTATCCCTCTAAGGGCTATATTACGTAACTGCAGTTCTTTTACATTCTCTTAAATGCTCATTCTTTTAAAAAACAAAGTTTACTGAATTTCTTCCAAACAAATTTATATTTGTTCTTAAATATGTTAGTTGTGGTTTCAATGTCCATTTCTGATTGGTGGTTCAGTATGTAACTTCTTTTTAGGGACTAATAGTCCAGTAAAATACGGGTTTGACCCGGGATTTGAGCAACCGAAATGTTTTTGGTACAAATGTTCAGAAAAGCTAGCTCAATAACACATCAAAAATCGGCTGTGTAGAAATACCCCTTTTTCATGGAAAAGAGATTAAAAAATGGGAAGGGGAATCTTCAATTTAAATTTGTTCAGTATTTTCTGGCTTGAAATGTTGTTTCCTATCAATTCAAGTCTGAAAACACTGAAAATCACATTAAAATTGAATAATTCCATCACTTAATTTCTCATTTCCACCCTAGCTGAGGTCAAACGGGGTAAAAATACCATTTGTGATACATAATTGAAAAAAAAAGGAAATAGGGTACCAAATGATGGACTTTTTCAAGTCCATCATTTTGATGTTCTTAAGGGTTTATTTCCGAATTATATTGACTGCTCACCAAATGATGAACCTTTTTATATTATTAGTTATTTAAATAAATTCGAAGAAGAAAAGGATGTCAGTTGTGCGGGACACAAATCTGGCTTGGACTTGAATTGTCTGAGAAGTTTTGACGATAATTTTTCTAAAAAATAAAATAAAAAACAAAATAAAAATAAGTAAACTACTCGTCTCCCCTACTCGCACATTTTTTATGCTTTTGCTTTTGAAGAACTCATGTTTGGTTAGGAAACGTGCAAAGGCTTAGGAGAATTTGTGCTCTGGCGCAAGCATGGGAATACTTTAAAAGAAGGGCATAAGGAGTGATAATATTATTTTAAATTTTGTTGGTAAATTTAGTTTTTTATTAAGAGGTTCCACATTTTTTTCTGCCTATGATTATAACAGGAGTTACCGTTTGAAAAATTATGTAACAAAATCTTCTGCTGCTTTTCTTCTGAGGCACAGTACTAAATAATTGTTATCAGTGGCCTTAGTTGATAAGCATCTGATTGGCTCAATTTATTTTAGGGCTGGAGCACAAATTTCTGTTGGAAAATTATAATCAGAACTACCGTCACGCAATTGAAATCATGGAAATTGAAGTAAGTCATCATTGCGTTGCGTATGATTTTGCTGTCCCTTATTTCCTTGTGCCATTTTTTTTAACTTTTCATAATAGAATTTTCGAATAACATTTTTGGCAAACTTCGTAGTTATGAAATTCGCTTTTAAAACATGTAAAAAAGAAAGTAGTTCCAAGACTATCAGAAGTAGTCTTGGAACTTCTGATGAAAATGATGAAGAATTCAGATTTCGAGGCTTTTTGTTATCTTTACTGGTGGATTAGTTCTATTAGGAAAACGGAACTTACAAGGAAACAGATTTACGCCCGTAATTTGTTTTTCTATAATCCTACTTTTGCCCCTTCCCCCTTTAGTGATGAAATGATAGATGCTTTTTGAGTTGCTGAAGTTTTCATGTATGCAAATATTTTTTAGACTCGTTTTCCTCAACTCACCGTCTTTTTTTCTTTAAATTGTTTTTCATATGCATTTGTGAGCCATTTTAGGCCACTTCCGAATATTTCGCTATTTCCAAATCACATATACAGCGGTCGTCATCAGTAGAGTTACTAAAGTATTAAAATTGAAACTAACATATTTTTACAAAACAAAATGATTAACTTTCGGCTCATTAACAAAATATTGAACTTCCGGGTTATTCACTAGATTTTTTTTCGAAGAGTTCAATGACAAAGTTCATTCAAGTCTTGGTGTAACACTCCTCAGAACAAAGGAGTGTTTGTTCAGTTCAAGAACTTTTGAACAGTTTGAGCCCCTCTCCCACAGTTACCGAGACATAATTACCGTTTCTACCAAGAGATTGCAATCGAATCCATATCCAGGATAAACATCCACCTCCATATGGACATGATTCAAATTCAGCTAAAATTATTTGAAAGGACGAATACTAAATTCGAACCGAGATAAACCCGGTGTAGTTCAACTGAGACTTCTTTTTATATAGCCTACTTCCAGAATCCGTAATAGTATCCTATCAAACAGTTCGTGGTAACGAACTGTAAGTAAGGAGTGACCTGGCTCAGTAGTAACCGAAACTCTAAAAAACGAAATGTTGATACCAGTAGTTACATCAAAAGAATCAGACTTTTATGCTGATTTCAAATACATAAGTTTCATCAGTCTTAGTGTTACCAATCAAAACTTACGCGCCTGAGACAATTTGCCTTATGTTCGAAAAAAGGGGGAAATAATCCTTAACATTCATAGAACTTTAACGAAACTCACACCATCAGATTCAGCTCATCAGAGAACCCTACTATAGAAATTTCAAACTCCTGCAAAAATTGTGTAATTTTGTATTTTTTGCCAGAAGAAAAATCACGGATGTGTGTGTGTGTTTTTGTTTTTTAGGGCTCATTCGGGCTAAGAATTGACTAGGGGTTGACCTCCCTTATATACGTAATAAAAACACACGAATATAAAAGTTCGTTACGTAAGTTAATTCGTAATTTATGTCAAAACAAAATTGTGAGAAACCCATTTAGCCAAAAAAAAAAAAAATTAATATGCAAATTTTGTTCTATTTATTTATGTACGGTGAGCCAAAATCAAAGCTGCATTAATTCAAAAACGTTTAGAAATTAAATAAAAAAACAAGTTTTTTTTTACTGAAAGTAAGGAGCCGCATTAAAACTTAAAACGAACAGAAATTATTCCGTATATGAAAAGGCCTGTCCTCTCCTCAACGCCTCGCTCTTTACGCTAATGTTTGACTCTGTTCACAACTTTTGTTTTAAAAAAATTTAGCGTAAAGAGCGAGGCGTTGAGGAGGGGACAGCCCCTTTCATATACGGAATAATTTCTGTTCGTTTTAAGTTTTAATGTCGCTCCTTACTTTCAGTTTAAAAAACTTGTTTTTTTTTATTTAATTGTAGAAAAAAGCCAAGAGAGATAGTCCAAGTAATTGAGAGACAAAAATTTATAAATGGAACGGGTAAATGGCGGGAGTAAGTATGACTCTTATTGGACAATTTCATGGGTCTAAATATCTTGCTGCTAGATTTTCAAATTTGATAAGTCTTATCACGCTCTAGAACACGAGAACGTGACGTTGCACCTCGGCATTGGTTCCTTTCAGATTTTTTTTTGGAAATTAAAATCGAGTTTTGTTTAGAGCGTGCAACTCGGCCCAATAGTAACCGAAATTTTAAAAACGGAATTTTGGGTACAATAGATGCAGAAAAAGAATTCGTTTTTTATGGTTATTTGAAATAGGTATGACATCTATATTCTATATGGCATCATTACATCATGTTAATGTCATGACTCACCAACTGTGCCACAGAAAAGGTAATATATTCTGTGATATTTTTTGCTAAACTACGATTCTCCCCTAATTAGAACCAAGTTCATTTCGATCTAAAATTCTAAGATAGTTTAGCGATTAAATAGTATTGAAATTGTAAACAAAAATTGCGACTTTTTCCTTAAATCGACTGAAAAGATCGAATTTCACCTCCCAAAAAAGGATATTAGGGCCAAAAGCTATCAGCATGAGGAGAGAACTTTGCTAGGGAGCTAAGCTCTCAATTACTGAGCAAGCCAAAAGGATAATGATACCACTTTTAGACTGACATTTGAATATAGAGGAAACTAAATTATCTTTATAATGTTTTTTCTTATTTACAGGACCAGCATGAACGATCAAATAGACTAAAAGGCTTGTTTGTGGACTGAAGAATATTTTATATAACAGGTATATAATTTTTAAGTTTTTATTTGACTGCTTTTCACCATGTTTTTCTTTTCAAACACTTCCGGACAAAATAGCCTTAATAATCGCACACTACATTTTAGTAACCGAGAAAATGGTTTTTGAAACATGTAAAGGAGAAATCCGACAGCATATTTTTTCTTCTTTTGGGGCCACAACTCTATGCTTTTCCTAAAATTTGTATTGGCGATTTGAAAATTGAAAAATGGATAGTGTAGAGGTTTAAAAATGTCCTATAGTTTTCTAAATTATTTCTGTATACTTAGTTTTCCATTTTTTTTAAATCCAATATTAATTTTTTTTTTTTTTCAGCTTTGTATCTGTTTGTCTGTCTTATACCTAGCTTTTTCCTTTTGCAATATATGGTAATAAGTTGAGTGCTGGGCTGTCTTCCAATTTTGTATCACTCCTTATCTTTCTTAAACTTTCACTTGTTTAAGCTGAATATCAATTATTTGTTATAATTTGGCATATTAAATTTTTTGGAAAAAAATTCTCAACTCTGTGTTTAGAATTCTATTTCTGTGAGTTTAATGTTGTATTTCTATTGGTTATATATAGCATGTAGCCAATCGAATATCTAAACTGTTCATGATATTGAACGCTGAGTAATGAATGACCTCATATTAATGATAGTATATGCCGAAAGGCATATACTATCCATGCGTCAATGAATGAATGCATCGAATAATTTACTATATACTATAACGTGTCAATGAATGAACAACTTGAGCGGTAGGGCATTTATTATACAAGTACCCAGAAACGAAACTAAGGTTTGGTTAGTGTCTAGGGGTAAATTGAAACGGGGATCCCATGGACGAGAAGAAAAAGCGGGAATTTGTTTGAATGGTCACTGAAATATTAAAGGACTCGTTTACCTTGGAAGAGTTTTTAAAGTTATGTGCACCCGTTTCTCCCTTATGCCTGACTCCTCCCTTAGTCTTCTTTTCGTCTCCAAAGAACTTGCCTTATCGGTATCCCGTAAATAAATTTAAATAGCTAGAATAAGTGAATATTTAATTAATATTGTAAATAAAAAAGTATATAATAAATACGAGCGGTAAATATAGGATTATATGAGTTGAATTCTTGGAAATCTTCTTTTCGTCAAAGCCAAAAGACGAGAACATAACGCCAGACTTGGAAATCGTTTTCTTTGTTTTAGTTTGTGAAATCAAATCCCCAAAATTTTTGAATGTCACTTTATTTAGTCAATTATTTTTATGTAGTTCAAAAATAGAATATTTTGCAATATTAAGTTAGAATTAAATATATAACAAATAACAACTGGACGATTCGTTTTTATGCTATTATATAAATACTTAAAGGGAGGAGGGAGAAATGAACACCTTTCATTCTCACTCTTAATGTGAAGGTAAATTACTATAGATTTTTGAATCACAAATGCAAGAATCTTTAGGTTTGGGGCAATTCCATAACAGTGCTTTGTACTGCTGTTACCTCTTGATAGAAATAACAGAGTTTTAACCTGAAAAATTGATTTTAGGAACAAAAGTTCAAAGAATGAGGAGAAAACTGTTGCCAGGGAGCCAAGCTCTCAATGACTGAGCAAGCCAAAAGGATACTGATATCACTTTTAGATTGATCTTTAATATAGAGGAATCTAAATCATCCTTATAGTGTTCTTCTTATTTACAGAGCCAGCAGGAATGATCAAATCAATGACGAGGCTTTTTAGTGGATTGAAGAATATTTATTATAACAGGTATGTAAATATTAAGTTTCCAATGAACTGCTTTTTAAATAAAATTTTTGGCTTATTCATGTCTTTTTCTTTCAAGCTCAATTATATTTTATTGTAATCAGATTCTATTTCTATTCAACTTCTGAAAAAAAAACGAATCACATTCATTTAAATATAGTTCAACTGACACTTTATAATCCATGAGGTGGAGTTGCTCAGACCGAAGTGGAGACTCGTTTTAAGGATCACGGAAGTACTAAAGGGCATATCTAGCTTGAAAGTTTTGTAAAGTTAATTGCACCCGTTGGTCTCCCTTATGGCTGAAATATGCTGGTCTCGAAAGAATTGGCCTTGTCGATATTTCGTAATTAGTAAAGGAATTTTAATAGCTAGAATAAGTGAATGTTAAATCAATGTTGTAAATAAGAATTCTGTTCTGTTCTAATCTGTTGTTTCCTATTAATTCAAGTCTGAGAACACTGAAAATCACATTAAAATTGAATAATTCCATCACTTAATTTCTCATTTCCACCCTAGCTGAGGTCAAAAGGGGTAAAAATACCATTTGTGATACATAATTGAAAAAAAAAGGAAATAGGGTACCAAATGATGGACTTTTTCAATTCCATCATTTTGATGTTCTTAAGTGTTTATTTCCGAATTATATTCACTGCTCATCAAATGATGAACCTTTTCATATTATTAGTTATTTAAATAATTTCGAAGGAAGAAAAGGATATCAGTTATGCGGGACACAAATCTTGCTCGGACTTGAATTGTCTGAGCTGTCGCCCCTGCTCGCACATTTTTTATGCTTTTGCTTTTGAAGAACTCATGTTTGGTTAGGAAACGTGCAAAAGTTGGAGAATTTGTGCGCTGACGCAAGCATGGGAACACTAAAAGAAGTACATAAGGAGTGATAATATTATCTTAAATTTTGTTGGTAAATTTAGTTTTTTATTAAGAGGTTCCACATTTTTTCTGCCTATGATTATAACAGGAGTTACCGTTTGAAAAATTATGTAACAAAACCTTCTGCTTTTCTTCTGAGGCACAGTACTAAATAATTGTTATCAGTGGCTTTAGCTGATAAGCATCTGATTGGCTCAATTTCTTTTTGGGCTGGAGCACAAATTTCTGTCGGAAAATTATAATCAGAACTACCATCACGCCATTAAAATCATGGAAATTGAAGCAAGTCATCATTGCGTATGATTTTGCTGTCCCTTATTTCCTTGTGCCATTTTTTTTACCTTTTCATAATAAAATTTTCGAATAACATTTTTGGCAAACTTCGTAGTTATTAAATTGACGTTTAAAACATGCAAAAAAGAAAGTAGTTCCAAGACTATCAGAAGTAGTCTTGGAACTTCTGATGAAAATGAGGAAGAATTCAGATTTCGAGACTTTTTGTTATCTTTACTGGTAGATTAGTTCTATTAGAAGGGAAATTTCAAGGAAACCGATTTACGCCCGTAATTTGTTTTTCTATAATTCTAGTTTTGCCCCTTCCCCCTTTAGTGATGAAATGATAACTGCTTTTTGAGTTCCTGCAGTTGTCATGTATGCAAATCTTTTTTAGACTCATTTTCCTCAACTTACCGTCTTATTTCTTTAAATTGTTTTTCATATGAATTTTTGTCATTTTAGGTCACCTCCGAATATTTAGCTATTTCCAAATTGTGCCAGTATGTGTAATTCCGATAACAGCTTAGTAATACAGGATTAAAATTCTCCTCTTCTGTAGACTCCCCCTTGCATAAATAAAACAACATAAACAAGTCCTCAATTAAATTTTTTTAAACATGCCTTGATTTTTTTTTTGTTAATCATTCTTTAAAAATGAGCAACTCTTCATAACTTTGGACCATTAGGTGGGGTTGAGGTAGTTGCGTCACTTTTGGAGACATATTCTTAATATTTCAACCTTTCTTATTAAAATGGTTGCATTAACGCTTTGACGAAACGTTAGGTTTGGCTTCGATGAGCCCCAGGGACAAAAAGTAAATAATTATCAGTGGTTTTTCTATAGAGTGAGTGATATATTTTGTCACAATTTTATGGTTCTTAAATCGTACTGCAAGATTTTCACATTTCTAACTTAAATCATCTCTATTGGGCTTATAGGACCATTACAGATTTCACACTTCTAACTTACATCATCTCTATTGGGCTTCTTATTTGTAGGACCAGCATGAATGATTAAATCAACATTGACGCTTATTTGTGGATTGAAGAATTTTTAGTATACCTGGTTTTAAAATTATATGTTTTTATTTGACCTTTTTTTCAAATTCATTTCATGGCAATATAGCCTTAATAATAGCCCTCCACATTTTTGTAGTAAAGGAAATAGCTTGAAAAAATTCCGACTGCATGTTTCTTTTTCTTTTTTTTTTAGTGGCCGAAACTGCTTTTCCCAAAATTTGTATTGGTGATTGAAACAGCGGATAGTGTAGTCTACTGTTTCTAGAATATACTTCAGTTTTCAAAACTCATTCTATTTTTTTAATTTCTATATTCCAGTATTTTTATGTGCCCCAATTTTTTTTACCTGCTTTGCATCTATTTGTTTATATCCAATTTATATCAGTCTTTCAATTCTATATCAGGAATTTACAATATGACCAAAAAAAAGAAAAAACTATTTCCATGTTGCTACCCACGCGAAGAAGAACAGCTTTTATTAAATGATGTATTTGTTGACAAGCATATGTCTGAATGATTCCATGTTGCTAACTTACTTTGACTGATAACATTCTAGGTAAATTGTAAATCTTGAGGGATTTCTTTTCTATACACCATTAATCATTCCCATTTTCAGATGTTTTTTCTGCGAAACACTCGGGAAAGAAAACTCTGGACACGTTCAGGAAAGTTCCGAAACAATCATTCAGGAGACAAAGAAAGTTCTACTAGTTAAATATATAGGGAGGAATTTAATGATACCCGGCACTACCCAGCTTGCATGACGATCAAGTAAGTAATTTTCTAGATTTCTAAACTGTACATATTAGATTATTTTACCCTTGCTTGTTTGATTTTCTTTATTCTTATAATTTTATAATATTTATTTATTTATCTATACTCATATAACCTGCACACAGGAAGGGAATTTCACTTTCAAATTGGCTCTTTTTCTTCCCATGCCATTTAGAATCGACATTCATATCAAGACATTAAAAATGAAGTTGCTAATGCTGGAGTTAACTGCGGAGGAGGGGGTGATTCCAACTAATTGGCAGATTCTGTGTGAAATATAAATATTGATATAATTAACATTTAACGATTGTGAGGGAGACGTCACGGGCACCTTCTTATTCCCTTTATATTCACGATAGACGAAGTGGATTTTGTTTTTACTTTAATTGACTAGTTTACACTTCGCTAAAAGAGGCTCTTCCTTCATATTTGTTTCTTAGTTATTTTTTCACTTCAATCTTTGGCTGGTTCTTGACTGTATATTTCTGTGGCTGTACACCGGTTACGTAGGTGCATTGGGCCTAGTGTATAATACCATGGGCTAGTGTTCGATTTTTGCTAGATTGCCTCCAAGGGAGCAATCATAATTTTTACATAATAGGGACAAGTGCTGTTTTTCTGGTTTTACATATTCTTATATAATATTAATAATTACTGCAATGTTAAGAAAATGTTTCTTGTATTTTTATCTGCAAAACATCGTCAACAAAAGTGTAAACTGTTGAAATATGTAATTGTGCAATAGAAATCTCTGTTGTTCGTTTACAAAACAAAACAAAAATTCCATTGCGTTTCTCAAAATTTCGACATGGTTGGTGTACTGTTGAATATTGTTTTAAATCTCAAAAAAAAATTATCTGAATGGTGAAAATTTAAACTTCTGCTTATCATTTATTTAATGAAGTGTTTCCGTATTTTTTTTTTTTTTTTTGTCTGATGTTACAGTATTGCAAACTCGAATGGTAACTGTTCTCACTGTGTGGGTCAAAAAGTGTAACGAACTAATGAGTAAGTTAAGTTTGTTGAGACACACAAAAAAACAAAACAAAAAAAAAACATTGTGCTTTACAATGAAGTAAAGAATTAATTTATAATACGTATAAAGATATAAAAATCCGAATAAAAATATGACATTGATGCTTTTGAATCCATGAATTTTTGAATTTTTATTGTTATTTGGCCTCTGATAACAAAAAAGGTCAAATTAGGACAATTAACATAAAGGGCAAATTGGCTCAAGTGTTAAGATTTTATTTTACATGCCTATCCTGTGTAGGCTACCTTTGTTCTGACTATTTATAATTCAAGAAGTTCAAAAACAAATTATCTTGTTCACGTTTAGAAAATATCTGGTTGGATCCAAATAAACTTTAGCTTCGTCTCTTGTCAATTTCCCTTGTTTTTTTTTTGTTTTTTTTTTATTTCGTCTATAAAATGAAGGAATAGATTCTAATAATGTAGCTGTGAGCAATTTTTCAATACGAAAATAAAATGGTTTCATAAAGCTGAAGTCCTATTTGATTTGAAATGATGTATAACATGCTGTGGTTGATACAAATATGATATCATTTCGTCACTACCACTGATCGCTTGCTGATAAAATGTCATATTTTAAGTTCGTTGTAATTCAGTATTTAGTATCATTTCGTAATTTCAGGTTGTCTGAGTAACCAATGAAGGATTTCCGGAAATTCAAAGTGTCTCGAACTTGTTCAACATTCTCTATATTATCGTTTTTCAAGGTAAGTGGTTTTATGCGCGTGCATTGTCTTTATTTTTTCAAGTCAAACAACTATGCCTCTGGGGTTGAAATCCCCGGCCCTGTGAGTTAAGCTAAAATCGTTTTGTTCAATTCACCGTGGCCCCGGGGGTCGACACCAGGGCCAAGGTGAATTTACATCACTAAAGGGGGAAGGGGCATAAGCAGGATTATGGGAAAAGCCACTTTCGGGCGTAAATCTGTTTCCTTGAAAATTCCATTCTCCTCACAGAACTAATCAACCAGTGAAGATCGCACAAAGCCTCGACTCCTCAAAAAGCCTCCACCCCCCCCCCCACACACACACACAGCCCTCAGGGAAAGGGTTGTAAATTGTGTACTGGTGGCGTATAAGGTGTTTATCGAAAACCTAGAAACTTCCAAAGGGCTCATTAAATTAAAAATTGAAAGAGTTAGTGCGCGTTTTAATAGATGAAAGCGGTCAGATAGTAACTAACGCCCGGCTCACGCCCACTATTTTCAAAAACACACCCAATCAAAACTTTGAGATAGTCATTTTGTTCGACGTAGTTCAAAGTTCTTGAAATTAGGTCTTTTAGGATGATAATCCCCTCAGAGCCCTCAGTGCCAGGGTTCTAAGTTATGCCCTGAGGGAACATAAAGTTTATATAGAAAGTTGTTATAGAAATTCCAAAACGGCTCATTTGATTAGAAATTGAAATTGACCTTTTTAATTGTCAAAAGCGAGAGGAGAGTAATTAACCCCCCTCTTACGCTCACCATTTCCCCAAAAATATTCAATCAAAGTTTAGAGATGGCCATTTTGTTCAACGTCGTTGAAAGTTCTGGAAATTATGTATTTAAGGATGACTAACCCCCAGGGCCCCAATGGCAAAGGTTGTAAGTTCATCCCTGGGAGCATATAAGGTTTTTATAGATAGTTGTCGTAAAACTTCAAAAGGGGCTCATTCAATTGTATATTGAGAGGGCTAGTGCCCTTTCTAATAGTCGAAGGTGATTGGAGGGCAATTACCCCCCCTCTCACGCCCACTATTCCTCAAAACACATACAATCAAAATTTTCTGAGAGCCAGGTTGTTCAACTTAGTAGAAAGTTCTGGAAATTCGGTCTTTGAGACTGACCCCCCCCCCCAGCACTCAGGGAAGGGGTTGTAAGTTATGTCCTGGGAGCATATAAGAATTTTATTGAAAGTTTTGTCGTAGAAACTTCAAAAGGGCTCATTTGATTGGAAATTGAAAGGGCTAGGGTCATTTTCAATAGTTGAAAGCGATTGGAGAGTGACTACCGCCCCTCTCACGCCCACCATTTCCCCAAACACATCCAATCAAAATTTTGACAGCCATTTTGTTTAACGTAGTTGAAAGTTCTGGTTATTCGGTCTTAGAGGATGACAAACACCCTAACAGACCTTAAGGTAAGGGTTGTAATTTATGCCCTGGGGGTATATAAGGTGTTTATAGAAAGCGTTGTCGTTTCAAAAAGGGCTCATTCGATTGGAAATTGAAAGGCCTAGTGCCCTTTTTAATAGTCGAAAGTCATTGGAAAGCTTGACATTTTTATAGTAAAGATCGAAGTGGATATAATGTATTTTTTGTTGTTGTTGTTGTTGTTGTTGTTGTTTAGACCAGCACACTTCGTATCGAAGGAGTTGTCGTGGGAACTTCGAAAAGGGCTTATTCAATTGAAAATAGAAAGGACTGATGTCCTTTGTAATAGTCGAAAGTGATTGCAGGGCAACTAATCCCCTTCCACTACCCCCCACACACCCCCCCCCACAAATTTTCCCAATATGTTTAAAACCAAATGTTGTCTTAAGCATTAAATCAAAATGCACTGCGATAATGCTAACTCCCAATAAGGCATCTCAGCAGTATCCCAAGAACGACTGAGAGTATTATGTTCAAACTTTTGGGGCTACTTCTGCTCTTAAAATTTAACCAAATAAAATAGCGTAAGTCTATCCAAGCTAAAAAAGAAAGTAAACAGATGTCCTTGCGAACGGTATTAAGTTTTCTATTTCTGGTCAACTAGAGGAGGTATGAAACTAAATTAAACACTACTATTTGTGTCCAGATTTTTAAAAGGGTGTATGTTTTTAAAAATTGCTGAAAAATTTTCTCCAGTTTAGAAATAGCAGGCCTAACTATAAATTCTTAAAAATGATGATAAACCAGAGGCTGTTCCTGATTCCTGATTATTTCTAGGATCAAATTCCTGAATTAATTTCACCGTTCATTACTAAGAGATGCGGTTTATTAAATTCACCTAAGTGTGAACTCTTCTTTCCCCAGTTCTGAAACAAGTAAAGTTGTAGTTTCGAATTGTAGTCGGACTATCCAAATCGCCGTTTATACATTTTTCAATAATGGTGAGATCCAGAGGATATGACGTTGAACTGATTATTCCTTGTAGGTAAACTTTCATTTAAACAGTTTTTTGGGCTAATAGTAATCATTTTAATCAAGTTCGAATTTTTCTCTCCTGTCTCTGATGTCGAATCTTTACCAGCGATATCCAATATTGGATATAATCCAATTGGAACAAATAGGGTGAATCGGTTATTAGAAAACTCAGCTTTAATAGTTCATTTAAGTAGTAATTATGCTAATAATATAAGTAATTTAATTTTTAGTGGGAATAAGTAAACATCCAAGGCCGCGCTAATCCTAAGTTTACTGGTTTGAACCTAGAATATCAAGTTTTTGTCATTAGTTTTGGCTGTAATGATGAAGTATCCACTTTAACGAACTGAAGTCTTTGAGTCTTATGGTGATATTCAATTTTGATTAATTTTCATGTTAACTTGGCCTTAGTGTGGTTTTGGTAATATTGGATTACAAATTGAAAACAAAAACAGGATATTTTTACTATGAAAAAGGGGGAAAAATTAACAAAAAGCATTGCAGAAAACGAATATTTAATGGCCCGTTTTTGTTGGATGAACGAAAAACCAAACAAGGAAAAACAACTTTCCCCTCCCCTCCCAATTCACACCGAGATGGGTTGGATCCTCTTTAGGGCAGTTCTCATCAATAACATTGGTTAACAAAATAGCTGATTACTACTATTAACATTTTCTCTATTCAAAATAGCCTGAGCTTTTTTCAGATTATTGCTGTGATTCATTTTTTGTTGTGTTATGTTTAAGGGACAGCTAGATTAATATCTTTTTTTTAAAGGACTTGGAGATTAATACTTTTTTTTGTCTCTTTGAGTCTTAAGATTATACTGGAAGACGAATTTGATATGCCTAGCTGGTAAGTTTTAGCTGTTTTTTTTTTTTTTTTTTTTTTTTTTTTTTTTAATTTAGAGTTAATATTGAAAATTCATATCTTCTGATAGTATATAATTTAGTGTCGCTATTCAAGCTATTTCAAGGAGAAGAGAGGACTATGCTATTTCAATAATTGAGAATTTTCTATTTGACTTCCCGTTTCCATTCTCTCTTTCGTGTAATTCATTATGTTTGACATATACTATAGCCAAACTGAAACAGCTTTGCCATCAAAACTCAAAGCGTATGTATACTTGCGTACTCTACTTGATGCATATTTCTTCTACATTCTTCATTCTATATTCTGTGACGACAGGGGACTACGGTACTTAAATTATTTATCAGGATCCAAAGTTCTCTGTCTGTTTGTTAAACAATGGTGCACTTTCAGTCAGTTTCTTGAAAATTTGAAATTTCGCACGATTAAACTGTATGCACGATTTAGCTCATATCTGTATTTACAGACTAGCTGCATTGATGTAAGTTACTTGGTGTTAATGATGAATACACTTGCCCTCTCTGACTTCTGTTGAAAAATCAGTGTCTATGTACTCTACCTCATGCATATTCCATCTTATTTACATAAATATTGCGACAATTATGGTACTTTAATGTTTTTTTTAATTTTAGGCCATCTGCAGTGAAGTCTTTCAGTGCTTCACGATTCCCAATTTATCACTGATAAACAATAACTCTGATGATACTTTCCGGTTTTATCCGATGGGTGTTTCTTCAATCTAACTGTAAGTTTTCTTATTTTTAAAAATATTTATTATAATTTGTCCACATGAGGCGGACCCTTCCTTCGAAAACGATGTTGGCCCCTCCTCTCCCCTCAAAGAAATATTTAGGCTATTTACGACCCGAAAAATTGTTTTCATATTTTTTTTCCCTCTTCCCTCTGCATCGACTTTAAATATCCTATACATTTCCTCCGCGATTTAACTTTTAATGTTAGTACATCACTATTCTCAAATAAGAGCAATGAATTGGGACCCTACAAAAAGCCATTGTTTATCATACGAATAGGGGAAAAATTGTAATTTCAATGTATATTTGCATGTAGTTTGTTTTTCTTCAACTGAGCGGATTATGGCTTGAAATCAAGCTTTAGTTGCATTTATCGTTAGAACGGATATTGTACTAAACCATAGACTGAAACGGGGAGTACGATGCCTCATTTACGGGTGATATTTTACTTATACCGACATTTAGCTAGCGCTAATTTGAGCCAATCATATTTTCTACAGTATATCTTATTAGCTGAAAATTTTTGTGAAAAATTTTGATCGTCTCAAATTAACACTAGCCAAATCTCTTTATTAGTAAAATCTCATTTTAATAATGTGAAATTTTATCAAGGCATGCATTTAAGGGTTATAAGCTCATAGGTTGCAAATCTGAGGCTACAATTTTAATATAAAAGTATAATAAGAGTAAATTGAGTGGATTTTTCAAAGAATATTTTATTGGGTTCTATAAGTTTTTTTTTTGCAATTAAAAAACCTTCAATAGAAAATTCTTCGAAATTAAGTCGTTGATTTTAGTTGCTATTTTTTTCTGCACCCTTTCTAGTTCAGGCTTCGGATGTTTTGATTCTCCGTTTTTATGTGTTTTTCTTTTGGTGGATTTTATTTTTTGCTTGTGCTTTTCTCCATAGCTTTCATATTTGGCTTCAAATCAAGGGCTTCTGGAAATGAACTAAAATCTGCTGGCCTGTTTTCTGCTTTTTGTTAGATTCGCCCTTTCCCTTACGAGCTCCTGTGGCACTTGCTGAGTGATTTTCGTTGGCTCTCATCCACACTGACGGAATAATTCTCGTAATAAAACTCCCCTGCATCTACACAATTAAGAAAAAATTAAATTTATTGGCATTATTTTAAAAACATCTGCAATGTTTGTTTTATCCAAGAATAGCAGTTAAAATAAATTGCAGTTAAGATAGGAAATTATATTACCAGAAAAATTCTTAGTAGAAAATCCAAATGGGAAACATACAAAAATATTTGACATTCTGAAAAAGTGTAAATTGCTTCTTTTGTTGATACTACAGCAAACACCTAGTTGAAAAGAGATTTACTACGAACTTCGGGTGTATGGTTGTACAGCCCAAGCAAGTTCTGATAGCATTTATATGGGGAATCTTTTACCTGATTTATGATATCTAAATTTTACCCAAAGAAGTTTTAACCGAATAATGATAATGTTGATTTAGTAGCTGTTAGTGAAAAAGAGGAAAGGACTTATTTCTATATCTAATTATTCTTAGCTAGCTCCCAGGTCCCCCTGACTTACTTTGAAGCGAGTATTATCTTTTCAGCCGACAGGGGTGTCACGAAATGGCTAGCTTCATCCATCGTTGCGCGGTTTTGCTAAAATACTATTTCTGTGCCGAAAAAAAATTGGAAAAGATGTTCTTTTTCTCTATTTTAAAATATTATTGTCTTTTATATCATGCATAATATGTAACATCCATCTATTTCCAAGAATTTCGCAACCTCCCCCCTCCCAACTGTAAAAGTGTAAAGCCTACTCTGTCTGCATTTATTTTAAACTGTCTTAAACACTCATTGGAAAATAAATAAAATCAATCTGAATATTGAAACGAATAATAAACTAAATATTAATACTGAAAATGAAATGATTCCAAATCAGTTTTGAACTCAAATTATGTTAATAGTCTGACCTTCAATATTTTGAAAATTGAAACTAAATAGGAAAAACCAAGATAGAGATGTCGTAATGTTTTTGGTAAAAGATTAGCCAAAAACTGTTGGTTCTTTCAAAAATAAAGGTTTCTGTTAAAACTCCTTAGTTAATGCTTGGAAACTAATTTCTGTTATAGCTTATCGTAATTAACGCAGACGCATTTAAACACGAATGAGATCGTCTGGACAGTGTTAATGACAAGATTGAAGATTTACCTAGAGTCCTAGTGGATGAGTGTCTTGGGTTTAAATCCCTAGTTGAAGTTTTGTATGCTGTGGAAACTGAGACATTTCATTCCTCTAATGGTTTTAAGGATGTTCGATTTCTCACTAGTTCATGTTCTTTTTATACTGTGGAAGTTTTGGTCGATTACATTGGGTCAGTCGACGAATTGGATATCTTGGGAATCTATTTTAAAACTTCTTTTAGGGTAAGTGGTCTTTTTTTTATCTCAATATTGCAGATTATAGTGGTGTGCTTGTCTGAGATGATGTTATGAACTTTGAATGTAGTTTTAAGTGTTTTAAATTTCGCAAGTTGTTAAAGAATGGTTGCTTTAGTGTTTGGCTGGAGATGACTGTTGAGATTATGAACAAACGAGGAATGGATAAGCTAAGTGATGTTGTGATTGTTGTGAAATGTTTTATTTTGTGTTGTTTTCGGGCTAGCTGGGTGTTTGTTTCCATATTGGGCTTGGTTTTGTTCGAGGGTTTGTATAGGGAGATGAACATTTTTTTTGGGGGGGGGGGGAGAAGCTTATGTTTCGAAGATATAGGCGGGCTTCAGATAATCAAAATACTGACCACAAAACAGAGGTTTTGCAGGTGGGGATCAGAGTCAAAATGAGATTTTTAATCTCGGGCTAGTTTAGGGCACGAAGTCGCGAAGTACGTATTTCATGATGGGTAGATATATCAGAGCTTGTTGATAAGCTGAGATGTACAAGAAATTTCAATAGGTACGTTTAGAGGACCCAATTGTGGCTCTTTTGCCCATTTTCGCTTGAATACCACTTCATTCAATCTCAAACTTTACAGATATAAATATGTTATTTATATTTAAACTTATTATTATGCAGGGAGTATTTAAAGAGATCCTAAGTGATTGAAAGTCAATCAACATAGCCCATAGAAATGTAGTTCGACAACCGTATCTTAAGTAAAAACGCAGTAATTACGTATGCCGCAAACTGTCTTTGGTTTTTTCAGTGCATTTATTTAAGACTTTGTAAGCTCATAGGTTGCAAATCTGAGGCTACCATTTTAATATAAAAGTACAGTAAAAGTGAATTGAGTGGATTTTTCAAAAAAAGTGTTTTATTGGGTTTTATCTGCTGGCCTGTTTTCTGTTAGATAACAAAAAGCTTACAAACTCCTTCGGCACTTGATGAGTCATTTTCGTTTGCTCTCATCCAACATGACGGAATACTTCTCGTAATGATAAAAATCCCCTCGTCCCCACAATTTTAACAAAATTAAATTTATTGGTATTATTTTAAAAACACACTTGAAAATTGCTTGCAGCACCAGGAAATTATCATACCAAAAAATGCCCAGTAGAAAATCCAAATGGGAAATATAGGAAAAAAATTTGACATTTTGAAAAATTGAAAAATGCTTCTTTTGTTCATATTACAACAAACACCTTGTTGAAAAGAGATTTACCACCTAATTGAAACCCTCACAGGAAAATGTCTTATACAAAAATAAAAAATGTCTTGAAAAATGTCAAAAAGACGAACTTTGGCTGTGCGGCTATACAGCTTAAGTAAGCTCTGATAATATTTTGTAGGGGAATTTTTTACCCGATTTATGATTTTCGTCTGTCTAAATTTTACCAAAAGAAGTTTTAACCAAATAATGATAATGTTGATTTAGCAGCTGTTAGTGAAAGGAGGGAAAGGACTTGATTCTATATCTAGGTATTTTTAGCTAGCTCCCAGGTCCCCCTCACTTACTTTGAAGCGAGTATTATCTGGCCAGCCGACAGGGGTGTAGTGAAGTGGCTAGCTTTATTAATTGTTGCCTGGTTTTGTTAAAATTACCATTTTATGTGCCAAAAAAAATTGGAAAAGATGTTCTTTTTCTCTATTTATCCAAAGTTTTGGCAAAAAGATCATCTTTAAGAATGACAAACATGTTATCAAAACAAATCTGCAAAGAATTTAAAAACTAGCCTATGGAATAAATAATTTTGAAATCAAATAAGCTAGAATTTTGACTTCATAATTTTTCTACTCCGGTAGAAATTTTTTTTTCAACAATTGGAAAAAATTGGAAAAGGTGTTCTTTTTCTCTATTTATCCAAAGTTTAGGCAAAAAGATCATCTTTAAGAATGACAAACATGTTATCAAAACAAATCTGCAAAGAATTTAAAAACTAGCCTATGGAATAAATAATTTTGAAATCAAATAAGCTAGAATTTTGACATCATAATTTTTCTACTCCGTATAATGTTTTGCAATACTATAAACATATAAAACAGAAAATAATCATAAAAGCTATCGGTGAGCTAAGTAGATGAACGAATTCATTGGAAACTTCAATAGAAATCGCACTCAGAGATCTCTTTAATCACAGGCAGTGCAATAGCGCTGCCCAAGTGAAGAGTCGCTTTAAGCGATCTCAACTCTTCTTCGAGCGCGGCATATCTCTTTTTTAATAGTTCTAACTCTTCTTTAACTTCTTGACTCCGGAGTCTTTTCCTTAGCCTGTACCATTGTGCGGCTTCCTTATTTCTTTCTTTTACACTTTTCTTATGTTCTTGTTGAATGTTTGAAGGCTCCTTTTCACCATTTCTTTTCTTAGGAGAGGTGTTCTTTCTTTCTTTGGGCCTTTTTACAGCGGTTTGGGGGCAACTTGTAGATCTCCCGACAGCGTTTTCTTCGCCTCCGTATACATTGTCCTTTCCTCTATGTTGAGATTGACTGAATTCCTTGTCCAGATCTAAATTATCACATAATATGTCAAGTACGTTTTCTTTGCTTGTAGCTGCTATTTTTCCGCTCCCTAGCTGCCAGTCTGTGTTAAAGTAAATGCTTTCATAATCTCAATCTACAGCACTGAATATTTGATCCACGCTACTTATACTCATATTTGTATTATCACTCTTGTTGCTTAATCAAACGCTGAAAGTCAACTAATCAATCTACTGGCCCGTTTTTTTGCTTTTTGTTAGGCAGGCCCCGCCCACTTATGAATTTCTCTGGAATTTCACTTTTTTTAGTCAGTTATTTTTATGTAGTTCAAAAATAGAATATTTTGCAATATTAAGTTAGAATTAAATATATAACAAATAACAGCTGGACGATTCGTTTTTATTCTATTATATATATACCTAAAGGGAGGAGGGAGAAATGAACACCTTTCTTTCTCACACTCTCTTAATGTGAAGATAAATTACTATAGATTTTTGAATCACAAATGCAAGAATCTTTAGGTTTGGGGCAATTCCATAACAGTGCTTTGTACTGCTGTTGCCTGTTGATAGAAATAACAGAGTTTTAACCTGAAAAATTGATTTTAGGGATTAAAGTTCAAAGCATGAGGAGAAAACTGTTGCCAGGGAGCCAAGCTCTCAATGACTGAGCAAGCCAAAAGGATACTGATATCACTTTTAGATTGATCTTTAATATAGAGGAATCTAAATCATCCTTATAGTGTTCTTCTTATTTACAGAGCCAGCAGGAATGATCAAATCAATGACGAGGCTTTTTAGTGGATTGAAGAATATTTATTATAACAGGTATGTAAATATTAAGTTTCCAATGAACTGCTTTTTAAATAAAATTTTTGGCTTTTTTCAAATAAAATTTTTGGCAAACTTGGTAGTTATGAAATTCGCTTTTAAAACATGTAAAAATGAAAGTCCTGCCGCATTATTTCGTTCTTTTGTGGCTGCAACCCTGTTCTTCAAACAAATGTATTGACAATTTAAAAAATAGATGGAAGCACAAACTCTTTCACGTGTAAATGAAGGTCTAAATCCAATACTGTAATGCTAATACTACATTCATGTCTAGAGTAGTGATGATTAGGCTACTATTAATAGTGCAAATTATAGTTTTGGAAATTTTACAATGAGTTTTTGTTTTTTTGTTTTTGACTCAGTTTGATTTTTTGTTGCCTCTTTCTGAACATTTTTTCTATATGACTGAATAAGGGGCTTAATTCTTTTTTTTTTTGTACTTTATTCTTACTTTGTTTATTTATATCGTAGTTATCTGAGACCTGACTACAAAGGCCAATTAATTGACATGAGTCAATTAGGACAAGAAAAATAGAGTATTTTCAACAAATTTCTTTTTCTATTAATATTCAGAAAAAATTTCACTAGGCGATCTAAAAAAAAGGTTGTTTTTCCTTTTTTTTGTAACTAGAAGTGTACTCTTTTAGATCAGCATTCGAAGGAATTATAGTTTTTTAAGATGTTGTTTGGGAATATCTCATGAGTTGCTGTCAGACATATTAGCTGTAATTCACAAAGTGATCTTGTTTGCTTTTATATTATCTGAAAAAAATTATTTTCTTTTTCTTTCAAACTTTAATCATATTTTATTGTAATCAGATTCTATTTCTATTCATCCTCTGAAAAAAGAACGAAACACATTCATTTAAATATAGTTCAACTGACACTTCATAATTCATGAGGTGGAGTTGCTCAGACCGAAGTGGAGACTCGTTTTAAGGATCACGGAAGTACTAAAGGGCATATCTAGCTTGAAAGTTTTGTAAAGTTAATTGCACCCGTTGGTCTCCCTTATGGCTGAAATATGCTGGTCTCGAAAGAATTGGCCTTGTCGATATTTCATAATTAGTAAAGGAATTTTAATAGCTAGAATAAGTGAATGTTAAATCAGTGTTGTAAATAAGAATTCTGTTCTCTAATCTGTTCTGTTCGCTAAGAATGCTGTTGTCTCTTATATAAGAATAATAATGGGAGTGCTTTATCTTATGTCTACAAGAAAGATGATGTTATCCAATTCTGCTACTGACTCTTAGTGACGAAGAATACTCAGCTCACTCTGATATCTTAACCCTATTATAGCAAAAATAAATTACATTACCTTATCAACTCCCTCACAGAATTCCGTTTATTTCAGGTTTCGCGTTTTTTTTGTTCTTATGCTAGCAACTGCTCCCTTTTGATACTATGTCCATTACAGTCCCGTTAACAATGCATATATAAAAGGTACGTACTTATCCCTCTATTACTTAAGGGCTATATTACGTAACTGCAGTTCTTTTACATTCTCTTAAATGCTCATTCTTTTAAAAAACAAAGTTTACTGAATTTCTTCCAAACAAATTTATAATTGTTCTTAAATATGTTAGTTGTCGTTTCAATGTCCATTTCTGATTGGTGGTTCAGTATGTAACTTCTTTTTAAGGACTAATAGTCCAGTAAAAATAGTCCAGTAAAAATAGTCCAATAGTCCAGTAAAAATAGTCCAGTTTGACCAGGGATTTGAGCAACAAAATGTTTTTGGTACAAATGTTCAGAAAAGCTAGCTCAATAACACATCAAAAATCGGCTGTGTAGAAATACCCCTTTTTCATGGAAAAGAGATTAAAAAATGGGAAGGGGAATCTTCAATTTAAATTTGTTCAGTATTTTCTGGCTTGAAATGTTGTTTCCTATTAATTCAAGTCTGAGAACACTGAAAATCACATTAAAATTGAATAATTCCATCACTTAATTTCTCATTTCCACCCTAGCTGAGGTCAAAAGGGGTAAAAATACCATTTGTGATACATAATTGAAAAAAAAAGGAAATAGGGTACCAAATGATGGACTTTTTCAATTGAATTGGACTTGAATTGTCTGAGAAGTTTTGACGATAATTTTCCTAAAAAATAAAATAAAAAAATAAACTACTCGTCTCCCCTACTCGCACATTTTTTATGCTTTTGCTTTTGAAGAACTCATGTTTGGTCTGGAAACGTGCAAAAGCTTAGGAGAATTTGTGCTCTGACGCAAGCATGGGAATACTTTAAAAGAAGGGCGTAAGGAGTGATAATATTATCTTAAATTTTGTTGGTAAATTTAGTTTTTTATTAAGAGGCTCCACATTTTTTCTGCCTATGATTATAACAGGAGTTACCGTTTGAAAAATTATGTAACAAAATCTTCTGCTGCTTTTCTTCTGAGGCACAGTACTAAATAATTGTTATCAGTGGCTTTAGCTGATAAGCATCTGATTGGCTCAATTTCTTTTAGGGCTGGAGCACAAATTTTTGTTGGAAAATTATAATCAGAACTACCGTCACGCAATTGAAATCATGGAAATTGAAGTAAGTCATCATTGCGTATGATTTTGCTGTCCCTTATTTCCTTGTGCCATTTTTTTTTACCTTTTCATAATAAAATTTTCGAATAACATTTTTGGCAAACTTCGTAGTTATGAAATTCGCTTTTAAAACATGTAAAAATGAAAGTAGTTCCAAGACTATCAGAAGTAGTCTTGGAACTTCTGATGAAAATGAGGAAGATTTCAGATTTCGAGGCTTTTTGTTATCTTTACTGGTAGATTAGTTCTATTAGGAGAACGGAAATTTCAAGGAAACAGATTTACGCCCGTAATTTGTTTTTTATAATTGTACTTTTGCCCCTTCCTCCTTTAGTGATGAAATGATAGATGCTTTTTGAGTTGCTGAAGTTTTCATGTATGCAAATATTTTTTAGACTCGTTTTCCTCAACTCACCGTCTTTTTTTCTTTAAATTGTTTGTCATATGAATTTGTGAGTCATTTTAGGCCACCTCCGAATATTTAGCTATTTCCAAATTGTGCCAGTATGTATAATTCCGGTAACAGCTTAGTAATACAGCATTAAAATTCTCCCCTTCTGTAGGCTCCCCCTTGCATAAATAAAACAACATAAACAGGTCCTCAATTAAATTTTTTTTAAACTTGCCTTCGTTTTTTTTGTTAATTGAAAAAGCGGATAGTGTATTGTTTCTAGAACATACTTCAGTTTTCTAAATTCATTCTATTTTTTTAATTTCTATATTCCAGTATTTTTATATGCCCCAATTTTTTTTTTTTACCCGCTTTGCATCTATTTGTTTATATCAATTTATTGTCTGACAAATTCAGTCTTTTGCTAAACCTTTTTCCTGTAGCAATGCATGGAAATATGTTGAGTCTCTGCAATGTATGTCTCTTGTTGGTTGCGGATCGTATATCTTACTGAGACCGGTTTTGGTTTCTCTACCTTTCTCTGCCAAAGTCCGTAAGTTTTATGTAAAATTCCTAAAATTTTATCCTTATGCAAAGTATGGTTAATGGGTATTTTTTTAATGATTAAGAATTATTTTTGACACGTGTCAAAAAAGGTGTTTCTTTTTCTAGAGTATTTTCAGAAATTCGCTTTTCTCTGCTCCATGGCTCATCCCTCTATTAAAAAGAATATTCCTACTAAGTCATGTATTCTATTCGGTGGTTAAATGTCGAATATTTCACGGAATAATTTATCAAGGTTCAAAAGAGTAGTTGCGATACATGTGCGAAACTTCAAATAGAACAAACAAAACAATATCTTACTCCATTTTCTCTTCTGATGATTTGTCTTTTCTTAGCTTTATGCTGATAGTTTGGCTGCGTTCGTTCTGATTCTTCATCTGAAATGCTTCTGACTTCAATTGTTTTTCTAAATTTAATTCTAGTTATTTTTATTTTAGATTGCTTCACTATATTTGTGTTGTCCGTTACAATGCAGATTGATACAACTACATACCCTAAATATACAACTACATCCTAAGGATATTAATTAGCTCTTAGGTCTAGAATATAAAATTTGCGGAATTCTTTATCTTGCGTAAAAAAGAAGCAATTCTTGGCTCCTAAAATTTTTTGGATAAATTTCATATGTGAGATATAAATTAAAAAAATTATGTATTCTCACTTTTCTAGTCCCAAACCTGTTAAACTTTTTCATCTGAAATTAATCATTTGCATAAGTTTGGGTCATTCCCTGAAATGTCTTACAAAAAACTAAAATACTTTGAATCATAGTATCCCTAACCTGTATATCGAAGGCGAACCTAACCTACCTATCGAAACTCACGTTATAAAGTATAGAATAGATTTTAGAATACAATAGAAGTATAAATTTTTATATTTCCCCAAATTCTATTCTTTCCCAATATTCCAGTCGTTCAACAAAAACTAATTATGGTAATGTCTATTTTGGTGATGTGATGACAATCTAGAGGTTATTGCTGATTCCTGATTATTTCTAAGATCCAATTTCTGAAATAATTTTCCCGTTCATCACAAATAGTGAAGGTTTATATTATTTAACTAATTATGTACCTTTCTCTCGCCGGTTCCGAAAATATCAAGTGAACATCCAGAGCCAATCGAAAAGCAGGTGGTCCCCAAATTAGGCGGGAATAGGTCGTAATAATGGATTTAAAGTAAAATGGAACTTCTCAGAAGGATGATAAATTTGATCATCAAAAAATAATAAACTGCTGGAGTTATGCCAATAAGACAGAAGTAAGACTAGATATTCTGCTTGCTATCTTGGATTGGGAATATAAGCTCCAATTACCTTATTTTGAAGATTTCTATATGCTGTGGTTTTGAGATACTTAGCTAAATCCCTCAAAAACGACGTCTATCTAACCCTAAAAATTTCTTATATTTCAAAAAACTAGTTTCAGTCGATACTAAATGCGCTTTATCGATTGGTCGAACCCGAATTTCTATAGCTTATTTGGGTCTCGAAATAGAAAATGATTCCCCAAAATGCATCATGTCTCCTTTTTTTCTAAAATACATAAAAATTGGAATCAGCCATTGATATTCAAATTCGATTTGTCTTATCTTGAAGACTAGATAACTTTCTTTAACAAACCACTGCTCGTCAACAATACTCCTAAAAATCCAAGTGCACTTTCAATTTTATCTCAAACTTTTCAGTCTCTTGTGAAACATAACTCCTTCTGGATTACTGCAGCCACTATTTAAGACCGCAGCAACCTATTCTCCCCTCTCGCTATAGATTTTAGAAAACAGATGTTTTGAGTGTTTGTTCAGTTCAAGAACTTTTGAACAGTTTGAGCCCCTCTCCCGCAGTTACCGAGACATAATTACCGTTTCTACCAAGAGATTGCAATCGAATCCATATCCAGGATAAACATCCACCTCCATATGGACATGATTCAAATTCAGCTAAAAATATTTGAAAGGACGAATACTAGATTCGAACCGAGATAAACCCGGTGTAGTTCAACTGAGACTTCTTTTTATATAGCCTACTTCCAGAATCCGTAATAGTATCCTATCAAACAGTTCGTGGTAACGAACTGTAAGTAAGGAGTGACCTGGCTCAGTAGTAACCGAAACTCTAAAAAACGAAATGTTGATAACAGTAGTTACATCAAAAGAATCAGATTTTTATGCTGATTTCAAGTACATAAGTTTCATCAGTCTTAGTGTTACCAATCAAAACTTACGCGCCTGAGACAATTTGCCTTATTTTCGAAAAAAGGGGGAAATAATCCTTAACATTCATAGAACTTTAACGAAACTCACACCATCAGATTCAGCTCATCAGAGAACCCTACTATAGAAATTTCAAACTCCTGCAAAAATTGTGTAATTTTGTATTTTTTGCCAGAAGAAAAATCACGGATGTGTGTTTTTTTTGTTTGTTTTTTTCAGGGCTCATTCGGGCTAGGAATTGACTAGGGGTTGACCTCCCTTATATACGTAATAAAAACATACGAATATAAAAGTTCGTTACGTAAGTTAATTCGTAAGTTATGTCAAAACAAAATTGTGAGAAAGCCATTTAGCCAAAAAAAAGTAAAATTAATATGCACATTTTGTTTTAATTATTCATGTACGGTGAGCCAAAATCAAAGCTGCATACTTAAAAACGTTCAGAAATTACATAAAAAAACAAGTTTTTTTTAACTGAAAGTAAGGAGCCGCATTAAAACTTAAAACGAACAGAAATTATTCCGTATATGAAAAGGCCTGTCCTCTCCTCAACGCCTCGCTCTTTACGCTAAAGTTTGACTCTGTTCACAACTTTTGTTTTTTAAAACAATAAAAAACTTAAGCGTAAAGAGCGAGGCGTTGAGCAGGGGACAGCCCCTTTCATATACGGAATAATTTTTTTTCGTTTTAAGTTTAAATGTTGCTCCTTACTTTCAGTTAAAAAAACATGTTTTTTTTTTATTTAATTCCAAATAGTACCAGAGCTTGATAAGTGGAAACTTGAGCTTGTCTCTGAAAAAAAAAAGGAATGTACCGTTACCCAGCATGATTTTCAATCCGTTAATTTTGAATTGAAAATCCAGTATATTGCAGTAGGCATCAAGGCATGGCTAATTGTAGAAAAAAGCCAAGAGAGATAGTCCAAGTAATTGAGAGGCAAAAATGTCTAAATAGAACGGGTAAATGGCGGGAGTAAGTATGACTCTTATTGGACAATTTCATGGGTCTAAATATCTTGCTGCTAGATTTTCGAATTTGATAAGTCTAATCACGCTCTAGAACACGAGAACGTGACGTTGCACCTCGGCATTGATTCCTTTCAGATTTTTTTTGGAAATTAAAATCGATTTTTGTTTAGAGCGTGCAACTCGGCCCAATAGTAACCGAAATTTTAAAAACGGAATTTTGGGTACAATAGATGCAGAAAAAGAATTCGTTTTTTATGGTTATTTGAAATAGGTATGGCATCTATATTCTATATGGCATCATTACATCATGTTAATGTCATGACTCACCAACTGTGCCACAGAAAAGGTGATATATTCTGTGATATTTTTTGCTAAACTACGATCCTCCCCTAATTAGAACCAAGTTCATTTCGATCTAAAATTCTAAGATAGTTTAGCGATTAAATAGTATTGAAATTGTAAACAAAAATTGCGACTTTTTCCTTAAATCTACTGAAAAGATCGAATTTCACCTCCCAAAAAAGGATATTAGGGCCAAAAGCTATAAGCATGAGGAGAGAACTTTGCTAGGGAGCTAAGCTCTCAATTACTGAGCAAGCCAAAAGGATAATGATACCACTTTTAGACTGACATTTGAATATAGAGGAATCTAAATCATCTTTGTAATGTTTTTTCTTATTTACAGGACCAGCATGAATGATCAAATAAACTAAAAGGCTTGTTTGTGGACTGAAGAATATTTAATATAACAGGTATATAATTTTTAAGTTTTTTATTTGACTGCTTTTTACCATGTTTTTCTTTTCAAATACACTTTTGGACAAAATAGCCTTAATAATCGCACACTACATTTTAGTAACCGAGAAAATGGTTTTTGAAACATGTAAAGGAAAAATCCGACAGCATATTTTTTCTTCTTTTGGGGCCACAACTCTATGCTTTTTCTAAAATTTGTATTGGCGATTTGAAAATTGAAAAATGGATAGTGTACAGGTTTAAAAATGTCCTATAGTTTTCTAAATTATTTCTGTATACTTAGTTTTCCATTTTTTTTTTAATCCAATATTATTATTTTTTCAGCTTTATATCTGTTTGTCTGTCTTGTACCTAGCTTTTTCCTTTTGCAATATATGGTAATAAGTTGAGTGCTGGGCTGTCTTCCAATTTTGTATCACTCCTTATCTTTCTTAAACTTTCACTTGTTTAAGCTGAATATCAATTATTTGTTATAATTTGGCATATTAAATTTTTTGGAAAAAAATTCTCAACTCTGTGTTTAGAATTCTATTTCTGTGAGTTTAATGTTGTATTTCTATTGGTTATATATAGCATGTAGCCAATCGAATATCTAAACTGTTCATGATATTGAACGCTGAGTAATGAATGACCTCATATTAATGATAGTATATGCCGAAAGGCATATACTATCCATGCGTCAATGAATGAATGCATCGAAGAATTTACTATATACTATAATGCGTCAATGAATGAACAACTTGAGCGGTAGGGCGTTTATTATACAAGTTCCCAGAAACGAAACTAAGGTTTGGTTAGTGTCTATGGGTAAATTGAAACGGGGATCCCATGGACGAGAAGAAAAAGCGGGAATTTGTTTGAATGGTCACTGAAATATTAAAGGACTCGTTTAACTTGAAAATAAATACGAGCGGTATATATAGGATTATATGAGTTGAATTCTTGGAAATCTTCTTTTCGTCAAAGCCAAAAGACGAGAACATAACGCCAGACTTGGAAATCGTTTTCTTCATTTTAGTTTGTGAAATCAAATTCCCAAAATTTTTGAATGTCACTTTATTTAGTCAATTATTTTTATGTAGTTCAAAAATAGAATATTTTGCAATATTAAGTTAGAATTAAATATATAACAAATAACAACTGGACGATTCGTTTTTATGCTATTATATAAATACTTAAAGGGAGGAGGGAGAAATGAACACCTTTCATTCTCACTCTTAATGTGAAGGTAAATTACTATTGATTTTTGAATCACAAATGCAAGAATCTTTAGGTTTGGGGCAATTCCATAACAGCGCTTTGTACTGATGTTACCTCTTGATAGAAATAACAGAGTTTAAACCTGAAAAATTGATTTTAGGAATAAAAGTTCAAAGAATGAGGAGAAAACTGTTGCCAGGGAGCCAAGCTCTCAATGACTGAGCAAGCCAAAAGGATACTGATATCACTTTTAGATTGATCTTTAATATAGAGGAATCTAATTCATCCTTATAGTGTTCTTCTTATTTACAGAGCCAGCAGGAATGATCAATTGAGTGACGAGGTTTTTTAGCGGATTGAAGAATATTTATTATAACAGGTATGTAAATATTAAGTTTCCAATGACCAAACAAAATTTTTGGCTTTTTTTCAAATAAATTTTTTGGCAAACTTGGTAGTTATGAAATTCGCTTTTAAAACCTGTAAAAATGAAAGTCCTGCCGCATTATTTCGTTCTTTTGTGGCTGCAACCCTGTTCTTCTTCAAACAAATGTATTGACAATTTAAAAAATAGATGGAAGCACAAACTCTTTCACGTGTAAATGAAGGTCTAAATCCAATACTGTAATGCTAATACTACATTCATGTCTTGAGTAGTGATGATTAGGCTACTATTAATAGTGCAAATTATAGTTTTAGAAATTTTATAATGAGTTTTTGTTTTTTTGTTTTTGACTCTTTCGTTTGATTTTTCGTTGCCTCTTTCTGAACATTTTTTCTATATGACTGAATGTGGGGCTTAATTCTTTTTTTGTACTTTATTCTTACTTTGTTTATTTATATCGTAGGTATCTGAGACCTGATTACAAAGGCCAATTAATTGACATGAGTCAATTAGGACAAGAAAAATAGAGTGTTTTCAACAAATTTCTTTTTCTATTAATATTCAGAAAAAATTTCACTAGGCGATCTAAAAAAAAGGTTGTTTTTCTTTTTTTTGTAACTAGAAGTGTACTCTTTTAGATCAGCATTCGAAGGAATTATAGTTTTTTAAGATGTTGTTTGGGAATATCTCATGAGTTGCTGTCAGACATAATAGCTGTAATTCACAAAATGATCTTGTTTGCTTATATATTATTTGAAAAAACTATCTTTCCAGTCTTTTTCTTTCAAACTTGATCATATTTTATTGTAATCAGATTCTATTTCTATTCAACCTCTGAAAAAAGAACGAAACACATTCATTTAAATATAGTTCAACTGACACTTTATAATTCATGAGTGGAGTTGCTCAGACCGAAGCGGAGACTCGTTTTAAGGATCACGGAAGTACTAAAGGGCATATCTAGCTTGAAAGTGTTGTAAAGTTAATTGCACCCGTTGGTCTCCCTTATGGCTGAAATATGCTGGTCTCGAAAGAATTGGCCTTGTCGATATTTCGTATTTAGTAAAGGAATTTTAATAGCTAGAATTAGTGAATGTTAAATCAATGTTGTAAATAAGAATTCTGTTCTCTAATGCTGTTTTGTTCGCTAAGAATGCTGTTGTCTCTTATATAAGAATAATAATGGGAGTGCTTTATCTTATGTCTACAAGAAACATGATGTTATCCAGTTCTGCAACCGACTCTCAATGACGAAGAATACTCAGCTCACTCTGATATCTTAACCCTATTATAGCAAAAATAATTTACATTGCCTTATCAACTCCCTCACAGAATTCCTTTTATTTCAGGTTTCGCGGTTTTTTTGTTCTTATGCTAGCAACTGCTCCCTTTGGATACGGTGTCCATTACAGTCCCGTTAACAATGCATATATAAAAGGTACGTACTTATCCCTCTAAGGGCTATATTACGTAACTGCAGTTCGTTTATATTCTCTTAAATGCTCATTCTTTTAAAAAATAAAACTTACTGAATTTCTTCCAAACAAATTTATAGTTGTTCTTAAATATGTTAGTTGTGGTTTCAATGTCTTTTTCTGATATGTGGTTCAGAAAAAGAATTGGTGATTAACTTCTTTTTAGGGACTAATAGTCCAGTAAAAATAGTCCAGTTTGACCCGGGATTTGAGCAACAAAATGTTTTTGGTACAAATGTTCAGAAAAGCTAGCTCAATAACACATCAAAAATTGGCTGTGTAGAAATACCCCTTTTCATGGAAAAGAGATTAGAAAATGGGAAGGGGAATCTCCAATTTAAATTTGTTCAGTATTTACTGGCTTGAAATGTTGTTTCCTATTAACTCAAGTCTGAGAAGACTGAAAATCACATTAAAATCGAATAATTCTATCACTTAATTTTTCATTCCACCCTAGCTGAGGTCAAAAGGGGTAAAAATACCATTTGTGATACATAATTGAAAAAAAGGGAAATAGTGTACCAAATGATGGACTTTTTCAAGTCCATCATTTTGATGTTCTTAAGGGTTTATATCCGAATTATATTCACTGCTCACCAAATGATGAACCTTTTTATATTATTAGTTATTTAAATAATTTCGAAGGAAGAAAAGGATGTCAGTTGTGCGGGACACAAATCTGGCTTGGACTTGAATTGTCTGAGAAGTTTTGACGATAATTTTCCAAAAAAAAAAAAAAAAAAAAAAAAAAAAAACACTACTCGCCTCCCCTACTCGCACATTTTTTATGCTTTTGCTTTTGAAGAACTCATGTTTGGTTAGGAAACGTGCAAAAGCTTTGGAGAATTTGTGCTCTGACGCAAGCATGGGAACACTCTAAAAGAAGGGCATAAGGAGTGATAATATTATCTTAAATTTTGTTGGTAAATTTAGTTTTTTATTAAGAGGCTCCACATTTTTTCTGCCTATGATTATAACAGGAGTTACCGTTTGAAAAATTATGTAACAAAATCTTCTGCTGCTTTTCTTCTGAGGCACAGTACTAAATAATTGTTATCAGTGGCCTTAGTTGATAAGCATCTGATTGGCTCAATTTATTTTAGGGCTGGAGCACAAATTTCTGTCGGAAAATTATAATCAGAACTACCGTCACACCTTTGAAATTATGGAAATTGAAGTAAGTCATCATTGCGTATGATTTTGCTGTCCCTTATTTCTTTGTGCCATTTTTTTTACCTTTTCATAATAAAATTTTCGAATAACATTTTTGGCAAACTTCGTAGTTATGAAATTCGTTTTTAAAACATGTAAAAATGAAAGTAGTTCCAAGACTATCAGAAGTAGTCTTGGAACTTCTGATGAAAATGAAGAAGATTTCAGATTTCGAGGCTTTTTGTTATCTTTACTGGTAGATTAGTTCTATTAGGAAAACGGAACTTACAAGGAAACAGATTTACGCCCGTAATTTGTTTTTCTATAATTCTACTTTTGCCCCTTCCTCCTTTAGTGATGAAATGATAACTGCTTTTTGAGTTGCTGCAGTTGTCATGTATGCAAATCTTTTTTAGACTCATTTTCCTCAACTCACCGTCTTATTTCTTTAAATTGTTTGTCATATGAATTTGTGAGTCATTTTAGGCCACCTCCGAATATTTAGCTATTTCCAAATTGTGCCAGTATGTATAATTCCGGTAACAGCTTAGTAATACAGCATTAAAATTCTCCCCTTCTGTAGGCTCCCCCTTGCATAAATAAAACAACATAAACAGGTCCTCAATTAAAATTTTTTAAAACATTTTTTTTTTTATCATTCTTTAAAAATGAGCAACTCTTCATAACTTTGGACCATTAGATGGGGTTGAGGGAGGTTGCGTCACTTTTGGAGACATATTCTTAATATTTCAACAATTCTTATTAAAATGGTTGCATTAACGCTTTGCCGAGACGTTATGTTTACTTTTTTGTCCCCCAGGGACAAAAAGTAAATAATTATCAGTGGTTTTTCTATAGAGTGAGTGATATATTTTGTCACAATTTTATGGTTCTTAAATCGTACTGCAAGATTTTCACATTTCTAACTTAAATCATCTCTATTGGGCTTATAGGACCATTACAGATTTCACACTTCTAACTTACATCATCTCTATTGGGCTTCTTATTTGTAGGACCAGCATGAATGATTAAATCAACAATGAAGCCTATTTGTGGATTGAAGAATTTAGTATACATGGTTTTAAAATTATATGTTTTTATTTGATTTTTTTTTTAAAATTCAGTTGATGGCATAATAGCCTTAATAATAGCCTTCTACATTTTTGTAGTAAAGGAAATAGCTTTTAAAAATTCCGACTGCATGTTTCTTCTTCTTTTTTAGTGGCTTCTTTTCCCAAAATTTGTATTGGTGATTGAAAAAGCGGATAGTGTACTGCTTCTAGAATATACTTCAGTTTTCAAAACTCATTCTATTTTTTTAATTTCTATATTCCAGTATTTTATATGCCACATTTTTTTTTTACCTGCTTTGCATCTATTTGTTTATATCTCATATTAATTATAGTATATGCCGAAAGGCATATACTATATTTGCCGAAAGGCATATACTATTTCGGATAGTATATGCCGAAAGGCATATACTATCCATGCGCCAATGAATGAATGCATCGAAGAATATACTTTATACTATAACGCGTCAATGAATGAACAACTTGAGCGGTAGGGCGTTTTTCATGCAAGTACCCAGAAACGAAACTAGGGTTTGGTTAGTGTCTAAGGGTAAATCTAATCGGGGATCCCATGGACGAGAAGAAAAAAGCGGGAATTTGTTTGAATGGTCACTGAAATATTAAAGGACTCATTTAGCTTGAAAGTTTTTTAAAGTTATGTGCACCCGTTGATCCCCCTTATGGCTGACTTATGCTACGTTCCAAAGAACTTGCCTCATCGGTATTCCGTAAATAAACTTAAATAGGTAGAATAAGTAAATATTGAATTAATATAGTAAATAAATACGAGCCATAAATATACGATTATATGAATTGAATTGTTGGAAATCCTCTTTGTCGTCAAAGCCAAAGATAGCACTTGGTACAGTTGTTGCCTTTTGATAGAAAAAATAAGAGTTTTAACCTAAAAATTGATTTTAGGAATAAAAGTTAAAAGCATGAGGAGAAAACTGTTGCCAGGGAGCTAAGCTCTCGATGACTGAGCAAGCCAAAAGCATATTGATTTCACTTTTGGATTGATCTTCAAATATAGAGGAATCTACATCATCCTTATGGAGTTTTTCTTTTTTACAGAGCCAACAAGAAAAGTCAAATCAACATTGCGGCTTGTTAGTGGATTGAAGAATATTTATTATAACAGGTATGTAAAAGTTAAGTTTCCAATGGTTTGCTTTCTTAAAATAAAATTCTCGGCAAAATTTGTGGTCAAAAAATCGTTTTCAACACATAAAAAAAAAAAAAAAAAAAAATCCAAATTTGTATTGACAATTTAAAAAAAAGACAGTGTACAGTTTTAAGAATTTCCTTTATTTCTGTAACAACATGGTAAGGTGGTTGGTTTTCACCTACTTTGTTTCTATTTTCCCCCTAAAAAGACCCTGAAAGTTTCAACTTAATAACCTCAGCTCATCCTTAGATGTTGTTGATGTTCCTTTTTGACAACCAGAGGGCACAGTGTGTGTTTGATTGTGATCGTTACCCCTCTCAACACCCTGATACAGTACCTTTTAGAGACCCAGGATCAAACATACCCCCTTTTCCCAATAAAAAACCTTATATGTTAAGAACGGGTAACTTTTATAACTTACAACGCTTGCTACGGGGTATTTTGGGGGCATTGTCATTATTGGAGGCATAGTAATTTGACCTTTTGACTATATTTAACAAAATAGCTATTTCAAAATTATGATCAAAGCTCCTAAAGCTAATCTTGTCTTTTTGGCAGCCAGCCTAGAAGGTCTGTCCATAACAGACTGAATAGTATTGTTTACTGGTTTTTAATATAATTTGCTAAATCATTTTTATTAAATTTGTATATAAGGCATTAAGTGAATATTCTCCAAATGCCTCTTTAAAGAAATATTACTATTTATTTTGATTCTAATTTCAATAAATATATATGGGATGTATTTCGCTTTTTACTATGTCATTAATAATAATAAAAAATTCCGTAAAAGAAGTTTTTCAAAGAAAAGTAAAAGCTATCTTGATTGTTACAAACCTGACCTGCCTCATTCCCTAACTGTAAGAGTCCAAAGCACATTTAGGTCATCACTTTTCTGGGGGTCTTTTGGATAATCCTTTGAGGAGGGGACTTCTTTGTTCCAAGTATAACCGTTTAGTTTCTATTAAAGCCTAATTTTCACAACTAGGGTGTAATTATATTTTAATCCCTAGAGTGTTTCAAATAAAAAAAGAGAATATTTTGGCCGAACGCTTGTGAGTTGAACATGTAGTCTATTGCAATGCTGGTGTCTAATAAGAGGTCTCCAGGGGAGGGGCGCAAGATAAATGATTGCACACGTCCGAAAAACCAGGGATTGAGGGAGGTGGGCTAAATGTACTGTAGATTTCAGCTGTGCGTATTGTCCCGCGCTCTTATTTTTTGTCTGACGTAACTTTCTGGAATAAAATTTCACAGTTTTTTCTGTCTGAAAGGCTGTAGAAAAGCTATGTTTGCTGTTAAATTATTGAAGCTTGCGTATATTGAAACCCATACGTCATAAAAAAGATGTTGCTAATTTATATTTTCTGCTAAGCATTATTTGCCCTTATTTAGACATACTTTAATTCACCTAGCATACCGAGCCACCAATTTATATCAGTCTTCCGCGTTTATTATATTTGTGTTTTCTCATTCTATATCAGGAATTTACAATATGACCAAAAAAAAGAAAAAAAGCTATTTCCATGTTGCTACCCACGCGAAGAAGAACAGCTTTTATTAAATGATGTATTTATTGACAAGCATATGTCTGAATGATTCTATGTTGCTAACTTACTTTGACTGATAACATTCTAGGTAAATTGTAAATCTTGAGGGATTTCTTTTCTATACACCATTAATCATTTCATTTTCAGATGTTTTTTCTGCGAAACACTCGGGAAAGAAAGCTCTGGACACGTTCAGGAAAGTTCTGAAACAATTATTCATTAGACAAAGAAAGTTCTACCAGTTAAATATATAGGGAGGAATTTAATGATACCCGGCACTACCCAGCTTGCATGACGATCAAGTAAGTAATTTTCTAGATTTCTAAACTGTACATATTATTTTTATTTTCCCCTTACTTGTTTGATTTTATTTATTTATATAATTTTATAATATTTATTTATTTATCTATACTCATATAACCTGCACACTTTCAAATTGGCTGTCTTTTTCCATGCCATTTAGAATCGACATTCATATCAAGACATTAAAAATGAAGTTGCTAATGCTGGAGTTAAATGCGGAGGAGGGTGTAATTCCAACTAATTGGCAGATTCTGCGTGAAATATAAATATTGATATAAATAACATTTAACGATTGTGAGGAAGAAGTCACGGGCACCTTCTTATTCCCTTTATATTCACGATAGACGAATGGACTAGTATACACTTCGCTAAAAGAGGATTTTCCTTCATATTTGTTTCTTAGTTATTTTTTCACTTAAATATTTGGCTGGTTCTTGACTGTCTATTTCTGTGGCTGTACACCTGATACGTAGGTGCATTGGGCCTAGTGTATAATACCATGGGCTAGTGTTCTATTTTTACTTGATTGCCTCCAAGGGAGCAATCATAATTTTTACATAATAAGAACAAGTGCTGTTTTTCTGGTTTTACATATTCTTATAAAATATTAATAATTACTGCAATATTAAGAAAATGTTTCCCGTATTTTTATCTGCAAAACATTGCTTTATGAGATTTTTAAGAAAAAAGAATTTTGAAGACAGATATCAATTACTTCTTACCTCAAGTCATCAAAAGTGTAAACTGTTGAAATATGTGATTGTGCAATAGAAATCTCTGTTGTTCGTTTACAAAACAAAAAAGGTCAAATTAGGACAATTAACATAAAGGGCAAATCGGCTCAAGTGTTAACATTTTATTTTACATGCCTATCCTTTGTAGGCTACCGTTGTTCTGACTATTTATAATTCAAGAAGTTCAAAAACAATATATCTTGTTCACGTTTAGAAAATATCTGGTTGGATCCAAATAAACTTTAGCTTCGTCTCTTGTCAATTTCCCTTGTTTTTTTTTTTTTGGATTTCGTTAATAAAATGAAGGAATAGATTCTAATAATGTAGCTGTGAGCAATTTTTCAATACGAAAAATAAAATGGTTTCATAAAGCTGAAGTCCTATTTGATTTGAAATGATGTATAACATGCTGTGGTTGATACAAATATGATATCATTTCGTCACTACCACTGATCGCCTGCTGATAAAATGTCATATTTTAAGTTCTCTTTAATTCAGTATTTAGTATCATTTCGTAATTTCAGGTTGTCTGAGTAACCAATGAAGGATTTCCGGAAATTCAAAGTGTCTCGAACTTGTTCAACATTCTCTATATTATCGTTTTTCAAGGTAAGTGGTTTTATGCGCGTGCATTGTCTTTATTTTTTCAAGTCAAACAACTATGCCTCTGGGGTTGAAATCCCCGGCCCTGTGAGTTAAGCCAAACTATTTGTTCAATTCACCGTGGCCCCGGGGGTCGACACCAGGGCCAAGGTGAGTTCACATCACTAAAGGGGGAAGGGGCATAAGCAGGATTATGGGAAAAGCCACTTTCGGGCGTAAATCTGTTTCCTTGAAAATTCCATTCTCCTAACAGAACTAATCAACCAGTGAAGATAGCAAAAAGCCTCGAATCCTCAAAAAGCCTAGCGATTTTGTTCAACTTAGTAGAAAGTTCTGGAAATTAGGTCTTTGATAATGACCCCCCCCCCCTGCACTCAGGGTAAGGTTTTTAAGTTATGTCCTGGGAGCATATAAGAATTTTATTGAAATTTCTGTCGTAGAAACTTCAAAAGGGCTCATTTGATTGGAAATTGAAAGGGCTAGGGTCATTTTCAATAGTTGAAAGCGATTGGAGAGTGACTACCGCCCCTCTCACGCCCACCATTTCCCCAAACACATCCAATCAAAATTTTGACATAGCCATTTTGTTTAACGTAGTTGAAAGTTCTGGAAATTCAGTCTTAGAGGATGACAACCACCCTAACAGACCTTAAGGTAAGGGTTGTAATTTATGCCCAGGGGGCATATAAGGTGTTTATAGAAAGCGTTGTCGTTTCAAAAAGGGCTCATTCGATTGGAAATGGAAAGGCCTAGTGCCCTTTTTAATAGCAGAAAGTGATTGGAAGGCTTGACCTTTTTCTAGTAAAGATCGATGTGAGTATAATGTATTTATTTTGTTGTTGTGTTGTTTAGACCTATTCAAAATAGCCTGAGCTTTTTTCAGATTATTGCTGTGATTCATTTTTTTTCTGTTATGTTTAAGGGACAGCTAGATTAATATCCTTTTTTTTTTAAGAACTTGGAGATTAATACTTTTTTTTGTCTCTTGAATCTTAAGATTATACTCGAAGACGAATTTGATATGCCTAGCTGGAAAGTTTTAGCTGAATTTTTCTTTTGAATTTAGAGTTAATATTGAAAATTCATATCTTCTGATAGTATAGAATTTAGTGTCGCTATTCAAGCTATTTCAAGGAGAAGAGAGGACTATGCTATTTCAATAATTGAGAATTTTCTATTTGACTTCCCGTTTCCATTCTCTCTTTCGTGTAATTCATTATGTTTGACATATACTATAGCCAAACTGAAACAGCTTTGCCATCAAAACTCAAATCGTATGTATGTGTCTAAAGAAAAGAAAATGACTAGCAAATTCAGTTTTCAGCTCCATTTCTGTTGCAACTTTTTTTTTAATTTAAATTAGTTAATTATTTATCTTTATGAATAATCTGTTAATCACTATTTTCTCTTTCTTTTTGACTCCCAGCTGCTTAAATGAATCGGTGCACTCTTTTGGTTTATCAAACCGCATATGAGTAGCCAAGCTTTTCAACCCCCTGACACAATGGCTTGGAAATAATCTGTAAATGATGATGAATCTATGAAAAGCTTAGGTTTTTTTTTTATAATTTTTTCCAATTATATTTTAAGTATAACACCATGTACGCATTTAGGAATAACTATCAGTTAATGTCCGTATTTACAGTTTAGCTTCATTGATATAAGTTGCTTGTTGTGAATGATTTAATATACTTGCCCTTGACTTCTGTTGAAAGATCAATGTCCGTGTACTCTACTTGATGCATATTCCTTCTACATTCTTCATTCTATATTCTGTGACGAAAGGGGACTACGGTACTTTAATTATTTATCAGGAACCAAAGTTCTCTGTCTGTTTGTTAAACAATGGTGCACTTCCAATCAGTTCCTTGAAAATTTGAAATGTCGCACGATTAAACTGTATGCACGATTTAGCTCATATCTGTATTTACAGACTAGCTGCATTGATGTAAGTTACTTGGTGTTAATGATGAATACACTTGCCCTCTCTGACTTCTGTTGAAAAATCAGTGTCTATGTACTCTACCTGATGCATATTCCATCTTATTTACATAAATTTTACGACAATTATGGTACTTTAATGCTTTTTTTTTCATTTTAGGCCATCTGCAGTGAAGTCTTTCAGTGCTTCACGATTCCCAATTTATCACTGATAAACAATAACTCTGATGACACTTTCCGGTTTTATCCGATGGGTGTTTCTTCAATCTAACTGTAAGTTTTCTTATTTTAAAAAATATTTATTATAATTTGCCCACATGAGGGGTACCCTTCCTTCGAAAACGATGTTGGCCCCTCCTCTCCCCTCAAAGAAATATTTCGGCTATTTACGACCCGAAAAATTATTTTCATATTTTTTTCCCCTCTTCCCTTTGCATCGACTTTAAATATTATATACATTTCCCCCGCTATTTAACTTTTAATATTAGTCCATCACTATTTTCAAATAAGAGCAATGAATTGGGACCCTGCAAAAAGCCATTGTTTATCATACGAATAGGGAAAAATTGTAATTTCAATGCATATTTGCATGTAGTTTGTTTTTCTTCAACTGAGCGGATTATGGCTTGAAATCAAGCTTTTGTTGTTTCTTGCGCTAGAACGGATATTGTACTAAACCATAGGCTGAAACGGCGAGTACGATGCCTCATTTACTGGTGATATTTTACTTATACCGACATTTAGCTAGCGCTAATTTGAGCCGATCATATTTTCTATAGTATATCTTATTAGCTGAAAATATGTGTGAAACATTTTAAGTGTCTCAAATTAACACTAGCCAAATCTCTATAGTAGTAAAATCTCATTTTACTAATGTGAAATTTTATCAAGGCATACATTTAAGGTTTAAGGCAAATCTGAGGCTACAATTTTAATATAAAAGTATAATAAGAGTAAATTGAGTGGATTTTTCAAAGAATGTTTTATTGGGTTCTATAAGTTTTCTTTTTGCAATTAAAAAACCTTCAATAGAAAATTCTTCGAAATTAAATCGTTGATTTTAGTTGCTATTTTTTTCTGCACCCTTTCTAGTTCAGGCTTCGGATGTTTTGATTCTCCGTTTTTATGTGTTTTTCTCTTGGTGGATTTTATTTTTTTGCTTGTGCTTTTCTCCATAGCTTTCATATTTGGCTTCAAATCAAGGGCTTCTGGAAATGAACTAAAATCTGCTGGCCTGTTTTCTGCTTTTTGTTAGATTCGCCCTGTCCCTTACGAAGATTCGCCCTGTGGTACTTGGTGAGTGATTTTCGTTGGCTCTCATCCATACTGACGGAATAATTCTCGTAATAAAACTCCCCTGTATCTACACAATTAAAAAAAAAAAAAATTTATTGGCATTATTTTAAAAACATCTGCAATGTTTGTTTTATCCAAAAATAGCAGTTAAAATAGATTGCAGTACAATGAAATTATATTACCAGAAAAATTCTTAGTAGAAAATCCAAATGGGAAACATAAAAAAAATTTGACATTCTGAAAAAGTGTAAATTCCTTCTTTTGTTGATACTACAGCAAACACCTAGTTGAAAAGAGATTTACCACCTAACTGAAACTCTCACACGAGAATGTTTATACAAGGATTAAAAAATGTCAAAGACGAACTTCGGGTGTACGGTTGTACAGCCCAAGCAAGTTCTGATAGCATTTATATGGGGAATCTTTTACCTGATTTATGATGTCGAAATTTTACCCAGAGAAGTTCTAACCGAATAATGATAATGTTGATTTAGTAGCTGTTAGTGAAAAAGGGGAAAGGACTTATTTCAATATCTAGGTATTTTTAGCTAGCTCCCAGGTCCCCCTCACTTACTTTGAAGCGAGTATTATCTTTTCAGCCGACAGGGGTGTCACGAAATGGCTAGCTTCATCCATTGTTGCGTGGTTTTGCTAAAATACTATTTCTCTGCCGAAAAAAAAAAATTGGGAACGATGTTCTTTTTCTCTATTTTAAAATTTTATTGTCTTTTATATCATGCATAATATGTAATATCCATCTATTTCCAAGAATTTCGCAATCTCCCCCCGCCCAACTGTAAAAGTGTAAAGCCTACTCTGTCTGCATTTTATTTTAAACTCTGTGTCTTAAACACTCATTGGAAAATAATAATAAAATCAATCTGAATATTGAAACGAATAATAAACTAAATATTAATACTGAAAACGAAATAATTCCAAATCAGTTATGAACTCAAATTATGTTAATAGTCTGACTTTCAATATTTTGAAAATTGAAAATTTAAACTAAATAGGAAAAACAAAGATAGAGATATCGTAATGTTTTAGGTAAAAGATTAGCCAAAAACTGGGGTTCTTTCAAAAATAAAGGTTTCTGTTAAAACTCCTTAGTTAATGCTTGGAAACTAATTTCTGTTATAGCTTATCGTAATTCACGCAGACGCATTTAAACACGAATGAGATCGTCTGGACAGTGTTAATGACAAGTTTGAAAATTTACCTAGAGTCCTAGTGGATGAGTGTCTTGGGTTTAAACCCCTAGTTGAAATTTGTATGCTGTGGAAACTGAGACATTTCATTCCTCTAATGGTTTTAAGGATGTTCGATTTCTCACTAATTCATGTTTTTTTATATTGTGGAAGCGTATGGTCGATTACATTGGATCAGTCGACGAATTGGGTATCTTTGGGTTAAAACATGTTTGAGCTATTTTAAAACTTCTTTTAGGGTAAGTGGTCTTTTTTTTATCTCAATATTGCAGATTATAGTGGTGTGCTTGTCTGAGATGATGTTATGAACTTTGAATGTAGTTTTAAGTGTTTTAAATTTCGCAAGTTGTTAAAGAATGGTTGTTTTAGTGTTTGGCTGGAGATGACTGTTGAGATTATGAACAAACGAGGGAATAAATAAGCTAAGTGGTGTTGTGATTGTTGTGAAATGTTTTATTTTGTGTTCTTTTAGGGCTAGCTGAGTGTTTGTGTCCATATTGGGCTTGGTTTTGTTCGAGGGTTTGTATAGGGAGATGAACATTTTTTTTTTGGGGGGGGGAGAAGATTATGTTTCGAAGATATAGGCAGGCTTCAGATAATCAAAATACTGAACACAAAACAGAGGTTTTGCAGGTGGGGATCAGAGTCAAAATGAGATTTTTAATCTCGGGCTAGTTTAGGGCACGAAGTCGCGAAGTACGTATTTCATGATGGGTAGATATATCAGAGCTTGTTGATAAGCTGAGATGTACAAGAAATTTCAATAGGTACGTTTAGAGGACCCAATTGTGGCTCTTTTGCCCATTTTCGCTTGAATACCACTTCATTCAATCTCAAACTTTACATATATAAATATGTTATTTATATTTAAACTTATTATTATACAGGGAGTATTTAAAGAGATCCTAAGTGATTGAAAGTCAATCAACATAGCCCATAGAAATGTAGTTCGACAACCGTATCTTAAGTAAAAACGCAGTAATTACGTATGCCGCAAACTGTCTTTGGTTTTTTCAGTGCATTTATTTAAGACTTTGTAAGCTCATAGGTTGCAAATCTGAGGCTACCATTTTAATATAAAAGTACAGTAAAAGTGAATTGAGTGGATTTTTCAAAAAAAGTGTTTTATTGGGTTCTATCTGCTGGCATGTCAAGGAGGCATACTTGTGCCTCTATAAAGAGGCGACCCACCACAATGTTAAGCGATTTCAGGTCCTAGAGGTCGCAGAGAGACGGCGGTAATCGCATTTTGTAGCCCAAGCTCAAACTAAGAAACTTGCAAAATTTCGTCCTCCTCCGACTTTATCTTCATGGGGTAAACTGGGCCGGAAGTTTGGACCCTCCCACCACAGCCCCCCTTTAACGTTGTCCGACTGGGCTAAAATTTAGAGGTTAAGCTTTCCTAGGGCCCGGGAGCTTATCCTCGAAATTTCAGCTCAATCCGACCACTTAATCGAACCGATCAACTTAAAACGAACAGAAATTATTCCCTATATGAAAGAGGCTGTGCCCTCCTCAACGCCTCGCTCTTTAGGCTAAAGTTTTTATTGTTTAAAAAAAAGTTGTGAGAAAGTCAAACTTTAGCGTAAAGAGCGAGGCGTTGAGGAGGGCACAGCCTCTTTCATATACGGAATAATTTCTGTTCGTTTTAAGTTTTAATGTCGCCTTTTACTTTCAGTTTAAAGAAATTTTTTTTATATTTAAAGGCTGCGAAAGTGGGGGGTTTGGGGGGCGGTAGCCTCCCAACTGTGCCTCCTAATCCCTGTACGTTTTAAGGTTCGACCTTTTAACTCAGCCTCTTTAACTCTTTAGAAAACGTAGTTTTTTTCAAATAATTTTCTGTTAGATAACAAAAAGCTTACAAACTCCTTCGGCACTTGATGAGTCATTTTCGTTTGCTCTCATCCAACATGACGGAATACTTCTCGTAATGATAAAAATCCCCTCGTCCCCACAATTTTAACAAAATTAAATTTATTGGTATTATTTTAAAAACACACTTGCAATGTTGGTTTAGTCCGAAATTATCAGTTAAAATTGCTTGCAGCACCAGGAAATTATCATACCAAAAAATGCCCAGTAGAAAATCCAAATGGGAAATATAGAAAACAAAATTGACATTTTGAAAAATTGAAGAATGCTTCTTTTGTTCATATTACAACAAACACCTTGTTGAAAAGAGATTTACCACCTAATTGAAACCCTCACAGGAAAATGTCTTATACAAAAATAAAAAATGTCTTGAAAAATGTCAAAAAGACGAACTTTGGCTGTGCGGCTATACAGCTTAAGTAAGCTCTGATAATATTTTGTAGGGGAATTTTTTACCCGATTTATGATTTTCGTCTGTCTAAATTTTACCAAAAGAAGTTTTAACCAAATAATGATAATGTTGATTTAACAGCTGTTAGTGAAAGGAGGGAAAGGACTTGATTCTATATCTAGGTATTTTTAGCTAGCTCCCAGGTCCCCCTCACTTACTTTGAAGCGAGTATTATCTGGCCAGCCGACAGGGGTGTAGTGAAGTGGCTAGCTTTATTCATTGTTGCCTGGTTTTGTTAAAATTACCATTTTCTGTGCCAAAAAAAAATTGGAAAAGATGTTCTTTTTCTCTATTTATCCAAAGTTTAGGCAAAAAGATCATCTTTAAGAATGACAAACATGTTATCAAAACAAATCTGCAAAGAATTTAAAAACTAGCCTATGGAATAAATAATTTTGAAATCAAATAAGCTAGAATTTTGACTTCATAATTTTTCTACTCCGGTAGAAATTTTTTTTTCAACAATAGGAAAAAATTGGAAAAGGTGTTCTTTTTCTCTATTTATCCAAAGTTTAGGCAAAAAGATCATCTTTAAAAATGACAAACATGTTATCAAAACAAATCTGCAAAGAATTTAAAAACTAGCCTATGGAATAAATAATTTTGAAATCAAATAAGCTAGAATTTTGACATCATAATTTTTCTACTCCGTATAATGTTTTGCAATACTATAAACATATAAAACAGAAAATAATCATAAAAGCTATCGGTGAGCTAAGTAGATGAACGAATTCATTGGAAACTTCAATAGAAATCGCACTCAGAGATCTCTTTAATCACAGGCAGTGCAATAGCGCTGCCCAAGTGAAGAGTCGCTTTAAGCGATCTCAACGCTTCTTCGAGCGCTGCATATCTCTTTTTTAATAGTTCTAACTCTTCTTTAACTTCTTGACACCGGATTCTTTTCCTTAGCCTGTACCATTGTGCGGCTTCCTTATTTCTTTCTTTTACAATTTTCTTACGTTCTTGTTGAATGTTTGAAGGCTCCTTTTCACCATTTCTTTTCTTAGGAGAGGTCTTCTTTCTTTCTTTGGGCCTTTTTACAGCGGTTTGGGGGCAACTTGTAGATCTCCCGACAGCGTTTTCTTCGCCTCCGTATACATTGTCCTTTCCTCTATGTTGAGATTGACTGAATTCCTTGTCCAGATCTAAATTATCACATAATATGTCAAGTACGTTTTCTTTGCTTGTAGCTGCTGTTTTTCCGCTCCCTAGCTGCCAGTCTGTGTTAAAGTAAAAGCTTTCATAATCTCCATCTACAGCACTGAATATTTGATCCACGCTACTTATACTCATATTTGTATTATCACTCTTGTTGCTTAATCAAACGCTGAAAGTCAACTAATCAATCTACTGGCCCGTTTTTTTGCTTTTTGTTACGCAGGCCCTGCCCACTTATGAATTTCTCAGGAATTTGATGAGTCATTTTGTGTTGGCTTTTATCCAAAATGACGGACAAAAGTCGTCCTGCTATTTAGCTCTAGATATTTAATAAAGTCATCTTGGTCTGTTTTCTGTCATACTGGAATATTTTTTAATTTACAAAAAATAAGATAGATTAGATTAAGTGGTCTTTCGCTTACCAGAGGTCCTGTTACCAAATAAAATATTTTATTTTGGTTTGAATCGTCTTTTGGGAAATTATGTGATTTATTGTGAAGTTAGACGGCTGTAAAAAACATTTTTATTTTAGTGTATTACAACAAAATTCGAAGCGGGCTTATGTTACCCTATCAGTTGTAGTCTTGGAGTTTCTGGAAAAATGAGGTAGGATTCAGGATTCGAGGCTTTTTGTTATCTTCACTGGTAGATTAGTTATTTGAGGTTTTGACCGGGCATTGGAGCAAACGAAATTTTTTTGGCACCAAAATGTTCAGAAAAATTCACAGAAAATGAGAAAATGTTCAGAAAAATTAGTAACATCTAAAATCGGCCAAGTTCGGCTGTGCAGAAATACCCATAGTTTCAGGGAAAGATGGTGAAAAAGGTTGGGGGGGGGGGGGAGGGCTCGAATTTAAATTTCTTCAATATTTGGGATTGAAAGGTCGTTTCCTATTATATCAAGTCTGAGGGAACTGAAAATCACATCAGAACCGAAAAATTCAAACACTTAGTTCCTCATTTCTACGCTAGGTGAGGTCAAAAGGTTTAAAAATGCGTAAAAGGTGTATTCTAATGATATAATCTGCCTATCTCGCCCATGATTATAACATGAGTTAGGGTTTGAAAAATTGTGCAACAAAAACTTCTGCTGCTTTCCTTATGAGGCATAGTACTGTCAATGTGCTTTATCTATATTACTTAATTAATTACGTAATTACGTAATAAAGGAATTTTAATAACTGGGATAAGTGACCATTAAATAAAGTTTTAAATAAGAATTCAGTTTTTATGCTGTTCTTTGTTGTGGAAGAGTAATAATGAGAGTGCTTTATCTTATTTCTACAAGACAACTTTTTACAACTCCCTTTGTTGTGAAGTGGCTAAAAAAGTACATGGGATGCATTTCACTCTACAAAATCATTGCCACCGTGTCCGCTGATTATGCTTAACAGAGTATATTAGCCTCCTAAAATTTTATTGACCGAACTTTATTTTCCTCTGCTTTTGATACCTAGCTAAATATTCTTTTTATTACAAAACATATTTATTCCCTAAATATTATGATGATACTCGATGACGAGTTTGATATGCCCTTTGATTGACAGTTTTTGTCAATTCAAGGGTTCCATGATATATATCGAGGCATTTGTCTGAATGTGTTTACATATTATTGATTTAAATGACGGTTTTCTTCTTTGTCTCATGACATTCTGTTTGCAGGTAGAACTTATATGACTGATTCAAAACTGGCTACAATTTTACTTGGAGAATAGTCCAATGGAGTATGATTTACTTGGATGATTGAAGACTTCTTCCATAAAGGTGATTTATTTACATTTCAAAAAAATATGTAAAAAATACGCACATTAAAGGGTATATTTAGGTGAATCTTTTCTATATGTTTCTTTGAATCGGAGGAGGGGATTTCACTGCATAGGTGTGCTGTTTTTTTTTATGCTTTTTTTTTCAAGTATCACCGTTTGGTCTCTATTTTAGCCTATTTTCACATCTAGGGTGCAAGTATTTTTTCCCTAGAGTGGTTTATCAAACAAAAAAAAGGGGGAAAAGGTTTTTTTTTTGTGCGGAGTGTTTCTTTTGGGGGGGGGGGGGTTATAAACAAATCGTTTTGGACGTGAGTGAACCAATGTACATGTACGGAACATCAAACAGAACAAAGAAATATCTTATTGAATACATGGTCCTTTTCGATTTACTCTTATGATGATTTGTCCTGTCTTAATTTGATGCCGATAGTTTGGCTGCGTTCGTTCTGATTCTTCATTTGAAATGCTTCTGATTTCAATTGGTTTTCTAAATTTAATTCTATTTTATTTTTATTTCAGATCTCATCACTTACGTTTGTGTTGTCGTTATAATGCAGATTGGTACAATTATATGTCCCTTTTTACCAGATCAATTTGCTATGGAGATAGAACACTAATGAAAAAAAAAACCCTTCAAATTTCAACTTTCAGGTAAGGCCAACTTGCAATGCTACGGAAATATTTTCTTTTATGCTAATCAAATATATACAATTTCACCTATAATTTTAATCTCGATAGTAGGTTCAATCCATTTAATGAATACGTTTAATATGTTCAATATTTAAATATGTTCAATATCTGTTATAAAAAGGGTGAGATTATTAGTGAGGTCAACGGAAAGAGCCGAGCATTTACGCAGAGTTCCTTTTACCTTTCTTCCATCTCTCAAATGTTATCTTTACCATTTCTTTCTATTTCTTTTCTTACACTTTATGTTTTTCTTAGGTTTATAGGAACATACCCCTTCCCCCTTTCTCACTCACAAAAATTTAACTCACAAAAAACCTATATAAATATGTTGCTCAACATTAGACTCATTATTATATTGGGATTATTTAAGGAGGTCCTAAGTGATTAAAAGTCAATCAACATAGCCGATAAAAATGTAGTTCGACAACAGTATCTTAAGTCAAAACGCAGTAAGTACGCATGTCACAAAATGTATTTAATTTGATCAATTCATACATTTAAGGGTTAGCTCATAGTTAGTCAATCTGAGGCTACCATTTTAATATAAAAGTACAAAGAAAGTGAATTGAGCAGATTTTTCACAGTTAGTGTTTTATTGGGCTATATAGATTTTTTTTTTTGCAATAAAAAAAACCTTCTATAGAAAATCCTTCGGAATTAAATCTTTGATTTTAGTTGCTATTTTTTTTTTTTGCACCCTTTCTGGTTCAGGCTTTTGATGTTTTGATAGCTTTCATATTTCGCTTCAAATCAAGGGCTTCTGGAAATTAACTAAAATCTGCTGGCCTGTTTTCTACTTTTTAATAGATAAGCCCTGCCCCTTACGAACTCCTGTGGCGCTCGATGAGTCATTTTCGTTGACTCTCATCCAAAAAGACGGAATAATAAAGCTCCCCTCCACCCAAACAATTTAAAAAAAAAATTAAATTTATTGACATTATCCTAAAAACACAACTGCAATGTTGGTTTAATCTGAAAATATCAGTTAAAATTGATTGCAGCACAGTAATCTGTCTTTTACCATCCTACTCAGCTCCCAGCTTTCACAACTTACTAAGATTGGAATGTCTTGAAAAATGTCGAAAAGACGAACTTCGGCTGTACGGTTGTACAGCCGAAGCATGTTCTGATAGCATTTTTTAGCGGAATGTTTTACCTGATTTATGATTTTATTTGTCCAAAATTTACCCAAAGAAGTTTTAACTATATAACGATAATGTTGATCAGCAGCTGATCGTGAAAGAAAAAAGGAGACATTTCTATATTTATGTATTTTTAGCTATCTCCCTGGTCCCCCCCAGGGACCATTATCTGCTCAGCGAGTATTATTTGCTCAGCTGACAGAGGTGTCACGGGGTGACTAGTTTCATTCATTGTTGCCTGGTTTTGCTAAAATTACCATTTTTTCTGCAAATGGGAAAGATGTTCTTTTTCTCTATTTATCCAATGTTAAGGCAAAAAGATCATCTTTGAGAATGACGAACATAATATCAAAAACAAATCTGCAAAGAATTTAAAAACTAGCCTATAGAATAAATAATTTTGAAATCAAGAAAACTAGAATTTTGACCTTTTAATTTTTCTATTCTATATAATGTTTTTCATTATAACAAGCATATAAAGCACAAAATAATAGTAAAAGCTATCGATCAAGTTTTGGATTAAGTATATAAGCGAAGTCGTTGGAATCTTAAATAGAATCGCACTCAGAGATCTCTTTAATTACAGGCAGCGCTGCGCTGCCTAAGATAAGAGTATCTTTAAGAGATTTCAACTCTTCTTCGAACGCTGCACATCTCTTTCAATAATTCTAACTCTGCTTCAACATCTTGATTCTTCATTCTTTTCTTTAGCCTGTACCATCGAGCCGCCTCCTTATTTCTTTCTTTAACACTTTTCTTGCATTCCTGTTGACTGTTTGAACGCTTTTTTTGCCATTTCTTTTCGTAGGATAGATCTTCCTTCTTTCTTTGATTCTTTTCACAGTGACTTGGCGGCGATTTGCAGACCTCTCGGCAGGGATTTCCTCGTTTTTATATACATTGTCCTTTGCTCTATCTTGAGATTGACTGAATTCCTTATCTAATCCTAATTTATCACATAATATGTGTAATAAGCTTCCTTTGCTTGCATCTACTGTTGTTCTGCTCACTAGCTGCCAATCTGTGTTAAAGCTGTCATAATATGCATCTACAGAACTGACTATTTGATCCACACTACTTAAATTCATACTTGTCTTATCACTCTTGTTGCTTAATCAAACGCTTCTGAAATTCAACTAAAATCTGCTGGTCTGTTTTCTGGTTTTTGTTAGGTGGGCCCGCCCTTGGAATTTGACGAGTCATTTCTGTTGGATTTTTTTTTGCAAAATGATAAATAAAAGTTGTCCTGCTATTTAGCTCTAGATTTTTAAATACTCATGCTCATGTAAACCAAAATCCCTTCCTTGTAATGTCTATTTTTAACTGTACAGATGTACATGCACATTTAAAACCCAATTATTGGTCGAAATTATTCGAATTCTATACGGTTTATTATCTGATTTTGTGAATTCAGAAAATAAACACTATAGTTAGACTCCCTTCTCTTTGGCCGGAAAAACAGCAATGGGCCGTATGGTCGATTACATTGGATCAGTCGACGAATTGGGTATCTTTGGGTTAAAACATGTTTGAGCTATTTTAAAACTTCTTTTAGGGTAAGTGGTCTTTTTTTTAAACTCAATATTGCAGATTATAGTGGTGTGCTTGTCTGAGATGATGTTATGAACTTTGAATGTAGTTTTAAGTGTTTTAAATTTCGCAAGTTGTTAAAGAATGGTTGTTTTAGTGTTTGGCTGGAGATGACTGTTGAGATTATGAACAAACGAGGGAATAAATAAGCTAAGTGGTGTTGTGATTGTTGTGAAATGTTTTATTTTGTGTTCTTTTAGGGCTAGCTGAGTGTTTGTTTCCATATTGGGCTTGGTTTTGTTCGAGGGTTTGTATAGGGAGATGAAATTTTTTTTTGGGGGGGGGGAGAGAAGATTATGTTTCGAAGATATAGGCAGGCTTCAGATAATCAAAATACTGAACACAAAACAGAGGTTTTGCAGGTGGGGATCAGAGTCAAAATGAGATTTTTAATCTCGGGCTAGTTTAGGGCACGAAGTCGCGAAGTACGTATTTCATGATGGGTAGATATATCAGAGCTTGTTGATAAGCTGAGATGTACAAGAAATTTCAATAGGTACGTTTAGAGGACCCAATTGTGGCTCTTTTGCCCATTTTCGCTTGAATACCACTTCATTCAATCTCAAACTTTACATATATAAATATGTTATTTATATTTAAACTTATTATTATACAGGGAATATTTAAAGAGATCCTAAGTGATTGAAAGTCAATCAACATAGCCCATAGAAATGTAGTTCGACAACCGTATCTTAAGTAAAAACGCAGTAATTACGTATGCCGCAAACTGTCTTTGGTTTTTTCAGTGCATTTATTTAAGACTTTGTAAGCTCATAGGTTGCAAATCTGAGGCTACCATTTTAATATAAAAGTACAGTAAAAGTGAATTGAGTGGATTTTTCAAAAAAAGTGTTTTATTGGGTTCTATCTGCTGGCCTGTCAAGGAGGCATACTTGTGCCTCTATAAAGAGGCGACCCACCACAATGTTAAGCGATTTCAGGTCCTAGAGGTCGCAGAGAGACGGAGGTAATCGCATTTTGTAGCCCAAGCTCAAACTAAGAAACTTGCAAAATTTCATCCTCCTCCGACTTTATCTTCATGGGGTAAACTGGGCCGGAAGTTTCGACCCTCCCACCACAGCCCCCCTTTAACGTCGTCCGATTAGGCTGAAATTTAGAGGTTAAGCTTTCCTAGAGTCCGGGAGCTTATCCTAGAAATTTCAGCTCAATCCGATCACTCCTTCCCTGTTTTCAAAAAAAACAAATATAGCCACTTAACCTTCATTTCTTTTTTTTCTTAGCCACGCCTACAGGCCACAGTTGGCAACGGATCCGGTCGAATGAGGACTCATTCGAAGAAGAATTCGACCTGTTAGGGCCTTTTGATATTTTCATACCGAAAAAATTATCCCCCAAATTTACATTTACGAAAAACCTTAGTTTTTTTCAAATAATACACATAATCAGGTTAGACATGCTTTGTTATGAAAATATCTGCGCGTCAATTTTCATAACAAAGCATGTCTAACCTGGTTATGTGTATTATTTGAAAAAAACTACGTTTTCTAAAGAGTTAAAGAGGCTGAGTTACAAGGTCAACCCTTAAAACGTACAGGGATTAGGAGGCACAGTTGGGGGGCTGTTAAAGAGGCTGATTCACAAGTTCGAACCTTAAAACGTACAGGGATTAGGAGGCACCCTGTACGACGTGATTTGAGTATTCAGGAATTAAAAGCCTTAACAGAAGAATATTCAAGAGCGGGGGGTTTGGGGGCGGCAGCCCCCAACTTTAACTCCTGACACGATCAGCTAACAGTTAGTCAAGCAACAATAAGTAATAAACTGTACAAAACGTGCAGAAATTATTTGAAAAAAACTACGTTTTCTAAAGAGTTAAAGAGGCTGAGTTAAAAGGTCGAACCTTAAAACGTACAGGGATTAGGAGGCACAGTTGGGGGGCTACCGCCCCCAAACCCCCACTTTCGCAGCCTTTAAATATAAAAAAAATTTCTTTAAACTGAAAGTAAGGAGCGACATTAAAACTTAAAACGAACAGAAATTATTCCGTATATGAAAGAGGCTGTGCCCTCCTCAACGCCTCGCTCTTTAGGCTAAAGTTTTTATTGTTTAAAAAAAGAGTTGTGAGAAAGTCAAACTTTAGCGTAAAGAGCGAGGCGTTGAGGAAACCAGGAAATTATCATACCTAAAAATGCCCAGTAGAAAATCCAAATGGGAAATATAGAAAAAAAATTTGACATTCTGAAAAATTGAAGAATGCTTCTTTTGTTCATATTACAACAAACACCTTGTTGAAAAGAGATTTACCACCTAATTGAAACCCTCACAGGAAAATGTCTTATACAAAAATAAAAAATGTCTTGAAAAATGTCAAAAAGACGAACTTTGGCTGTGCGGCTATACAGCTTAAGTAAGCTCTGATAATATTTTGTAGGGGAATTTTTTACCCGATTTATGATTTTCGTCTGTCTAAATTTTACCAAAAGAAGTTTTAACCAAATAATGATAATGTTGATTTAACAGCTGTTAGTGAAAGGAGGGAAAGGACTTGATTCTATATCTAGGTGTTTTTAGCTAGCTCCCAGGTCCCCCTCACTTACTTTGAAGCGAGTATTATCTGCCCAGCCGACAGGGGTGTAGTGAAGTGGCGAGCTTCATTAATTGTTGCCTGGTTTTGTTAAAATTACCATTTTATGTGCCAAAAAAAAATTGGAAAAGATGTTCTTTTTCTCTATTTATCCAAAGTTTTGGCAAAAAGATCATTTTTAAGAATGACAAACATGTTATCAAAACAAATCTGCAAAGAATTTAAAAACTAGCCTATGGAATAAGTAATTTTGAAATCAAATAAGCTAGAATTTTGACTTCATAATTTTTCTACTCCGGTAGAAAATTTTTTTCAACAATTGGAAAAAATTGGAAAAGGTGTTCTTTTTCTCTATTTATCCAAAGTTTAGGCAAAAAGATCATCTTTAAAAATGACAAACATGTTATCAAAACAAATCTGCAAAGAATTTAAAAACTAGCCTATGGAATAAATAATTTTGAAATCAAATAAGCTAGAATTTTGACATCATAATTTTTCTACTCCGTATAATGTTTTGCAATACTATAAGCATATAAAACAGAAAATAATCATAAAAGCTATCGGTGAGCTAAGTAGATGAACGAATTCATTGGAAACTTCAATAGAAATCGCACTCAGAGATCTCTTTAATCACAGGCAGTGCAATAGCGCTGCCCAAGTGAAGAGTCGCTTTAAGCGATCTCAACTCTTCGTAGAGCGCGGCCGATATCTTTTTTAATATTTGTAACTCTTCTTTTACTTCTTGACTCCGGAGTCTTTTACTTATCCTGTACCATTGTGCGGCTTCCTTATTTCTTTCTTTTACACTTTTCTTATGTTCTTGTTGAATGTTTGAAGGCTCCTTTTCACCATTTCTTTTCTTAGGAGAGGTCTTCTTTCTTTCTTTGGGCCTTTTTACAGCGGTTTGGGGGCAACTTGTAGATCTCCCGACAGCGTTTTCTTCGCCTCCGTATACATTGTCCTTTCCTCTATGTTGAGATTGACTGAATTCCTTGTCCAGATCTAAATTATCACATAATATGTCAAGTACGTTTTCTTTGCTTGTAGCTGCTATTTTTCCGCTCCCTAGCTGCCAATCTGTGTTAAAGTAAAAGCTTTCATAATCTCCATCTACAGCACTGAATATTTGATCCACGCTACTTATACTCATATTTGTCTTATCACTCTTGTTGCTTAATCAAACGCTGAAAATGAACTAATCAATCTACTGGCCCGTTTTTTTGCTTTTTGTTAGGCAGGCCCCGCCCACTTATGAATTTCTCTGGAATTTGATGAGTCATTTTGTGTTGGCTTTTATCCAAAATGACGGACAAAAGTCGTCCTGCTATTTAGCTCTAGATATTTAAGAACGTCATCTTGGTCTGTTTTCTGTCATGCTGGAATATTTTTTAATTTACAAAAAATAAGATAGATTAGATTAACCCTTGACAGGCCACTATATGAACGAATACCAGGAAAAATCTACAACGCTTCCCATGTAATCTCTAGGTCAGACTATTGACGAAAAATTTTATTTTTGCATGATTTATTCAAAATTGTCAATTTTAGACCATGTTGTAAAAATACGACATTAGCCTCTCGAGTATATAAAAATGGGGCATTTTCACTTGGTGTGGAAGGCTTTAAAACAATTGTTTTTGGCAGTAAGGCACAGTGGAAGGTCACATTTTTCGCATTCAAAAGTGGTATATCCCGATTTGCACTCTTTGCAGCGGCTCTGCTTTTCAGTCTTTTTTGGCCAGTGATCAAGTCCATCGGCTTGAGCAGATATTGCCGGTCGGATTCGATTGCGACTTCGAATGGGGCTGGGGCTGGGACTATCTTCAACATCTGCGGTTGGTCTACCACGTTTACGTTGGGGTATCACACGCGCCGAGGCATACAACCCTGCAGCAACTTCAGACCTGAAGGCTCTCAAGATCATCGGTTCGTCTGTCCTTGAAGTCAGCGCTTTGACGTCTGACCTGAAAAGAAGCCAGCTATTGCAGACTGCTGTGTCAATAAGCCACCAGAAGATTCTCATATACCATTTTCGTGTCCGAAGATTAGTTCGGCACATCTCCGCCAGCATGTCTGCTAAATCTACGCCACCCATATGAAGTTTGTACTCATAAACAATGGCTGGCCTAGAAACTTCAACCCTGGATTTATCCTTAACGTTCCAGCGTCTGCACGTATCCTCTGGCGTTATTCCTGCATACGTTGAAGCCAAGCAAACCGTGTTGTTATCTAACCATTTCACTACAATAACGCCAGAATGAATGTCAGTCTTGTAATCTGACGTTCCTCTTTCTCGTTTCTTCATTTCACCATCTGTGAGGAGCGGGCAGCTCTTCAGTCGCGCTTTGTTCAACGTACCAATGCAAGGGAATCCTTTAATTTTGAGCAAACTCATTAGTTTCAAGCTCGAAAACCAGTTGTCAAAGTAAATCTTGTAGTTCATTTTCTCTGGTAAGGTACTCATCAGTCGTAAAACTATGTTGCCTCCAACTCCAAGATCTGGCTCTATGTTATCTTCAACAAGAGTGCCCTTCCCTTAGTAAACTTCAAAATCAAATACAAAACCTGACACACCAGCTCTTGGGAACACTTTTAGTCCCCTGTTCGTCAGCTTTTTCGGTAGATATTGTCTCAAGTTGTTTTGCCCCCTGAAAGGAATCATTTGCTCGTCAATTGAATAGTGTTCCTCTGGGCTGACTTCAAGAAACTTGGAACAAATATGACTCAAGACGGGTCAAATCTTGTATAGCTTGTCAAATCCTTGTTCTCCAGGTTTCTTAGCTTTATTTTTGTCGTTGAAATGAAGAAAACGTTTGATCTTGTCAAACCTTTGTCGGCCCATCTTGTCGGCAATTTGAGGGTATCTGGTGGCTGCTTCCCAGTGCATTCTATAATAGGGAACTTTTATCACTACAAATAATAGAATAATGCTCATGAAAACTTTTAGCTCTTCGGCAGTGAGGCAGAGGTTGCATCCCTCAGTTTGAAGTGCAAAGACGTTACTTTGTTCAACTATCAGCTCAAGAAGTTCATCGTCAAAGAATTTTTGGAAGTATTTCAGTGGAGTCTCCAAGATACCCGGAACTTGGCGAGGCTCTCCTTTCCAAGACAGATCAACTTTTTCTATCTCTGCTTTTCTCCAGTCGAATTTTTCTTGGACTTTCGATTTCTTCTTTGATTTTCCAGTACTTGTTGTTACCGGTTGCTGTTGCTACCGGTTGTTACCGGTTGCTATTTCCAAATCACATATACAGCGATCGTCATCAGTAGAATTACTAAAGTGTTAAAATTGAAACTAATATATTTATACAAAACAAAATAATTAACTTTCGGGTCATTCACAAAATAATGAACTTCCGGGTTATTCACTAGATTTTTTTTCGAAGAGTTCAATGACAAAGTTCATTCAAGTCTTGGTGTAACACTCCTCAGAACAAAGGAGTGTTTGTTCAGTTCAAGAACTTTTGAACAGTTTGACAACAGTTACCGAGACATAATTACCGTTTCTACCAAGAGATTGCAATCGAATCCATATCCAGGATAAACATCCACCTCCATATGGACATGATTCAAATTCAGCTAAAATTATTTGAAAGGACGAATACTAAATTCGAACCGAGATAAACCCGGTGTAGTTCAACTGAGACTTCTTTTTATATAGCCTACTTCCAGAATCCGTAATAGTATCCTATCAAACAGTTCGTGGCAACGAACTGTTAGTAAGGAGTGACCTGTGCTCAGTAGTAACCGAAACTCTAAAAAACGAAATGTTGATACCAGTAGTTACATCAAAAGAATCAGATTTTTATGCTGATTTCAAATACATAAGTTTCATCAGTCTTAGTGTTACCAATCAAAACTTACGCGCCTGAGACAATTTGCCTTATGTTCGAAAAAAGGGGGAAATAATCCTTAACATTCATAGAACTTTAACGAAACTCACACCATCAGATTCAGCTCATCAGAGAACCCTACTATAGAAATTTCAAACTCCTGCAAAAATTGTGTAATTTTGTATTTTTTGCCAGAAGAAAAATCACGGATGTGTGTGTGTGTTTTTGTTTTTTAGGGCTCATTCGGGCTAAGAATTGACTAGGGGTTGACCTCCCTTATATACGTAATAAAAACACACGAATATAAAAGTTTGTTACGTAAGTTAATTCGTAATTTATGTCAGAACAAAATTCTGAGAAAGCCATTTAGCCAAAAAAAAAAAAAAAATTAATATGCAAATTTTGTTCTATTTATTTATTTACGGTGAGCCAAAATCAAAGCTGCATTAATTCAAAAACGTTTAGAAATTAAATTAAAAAACAAGTTTTTTTAACTGAAAGTAAGGAGCCGCATTAAAACTTAAAACGAACAGAAATTATTCCGTATATGAAAGGGCCTGTCCTCTCCTCAACGCCTCGCTCTTTACGCTAAAGTTTGACTCTGTTCACAACTTTTGTTTAAAAAAATTTAGCGTAAAGAGCGAGGCGTTGAGGAGGGGACAGCCCCTTTCATATACGGAATAATTTCTGTTCGTTTTAAGTTTTAATGTCGCTCCTTACTTTCAGCTTAAAAAACTTGTTTTTTTTTTATTTAATTGTAGAAAAAAGCCAAGACAGATAGTCCAAGTAATTGAGAGGCAAAAATTTATAAATGGAACGGGTAAATGGCGGGAGTAAGTATGACTCTTATTGGACAATTTAATGGGTCTAAATATCTTGCTGCTAGATTTTCAAATTTGATAAGTCTTATCACGCTCTAGAACACGAGAACGTGACGTTGCACCTCGGCATTGGTTCCTTTCAGATTTTTTTTGGAAATTAAAATCGAGTTTTGTTTAGAGCGTGCAACTCGGCCCAATAGTAACCGAAATTTTAAAAACGGAATTTTGGGTACAATAGATGCAGAAAAAGAATTCGTTTTTTATGGTTATTTGAAATAGGTATGACATCTATATTCTATATGGCATCATTACATCATGTTAATGTCATGACTCACCAACTGTGCCACAGAAAAGGTAATATATTCTGTGATGTTTTTTGCTAAACTACGATTCTCCCCTAATTAGAACCAAGTTCATTTCGATCTAAAATTCTAAGATAGTTTAGCGATTAAATAGTATTGAAATTGTAAACAAAAATTGCGACTTTTTCCTTAAATCGACTGAAAAGATCGAATTTCACCTCCCAAAAAAGGATATTAGGGCCAAAAGCTATCAGCATGAGGAGAGAACTTTGCTAGGGAGCTAAGCTCTCAATTACTGAGCAAGCCAAAAGGATAATGATACCACTTTTAGACTGACATTTGAATATAGAGGAATCTAAATTATCTTTATAATGTTTTAATTATTTACAGGACCAGCATGAACGATCAAATAGACTAAAAGGCTTGTTTGTGGACTGAAGAATATTTTATATAACAGGTATATAATTTTTAAGTTTTTATTTGACTGCTTTACACCATGTTTTTCTTTTCAAACACACTTCTGGACAAAATAGCCTTAATAATCGCACACTACATTTTAGTAACCGAGAAAATGGTTTTTGAAACATGTAAAGGAGAAATCCGACAGCATATTTTTTCTTCTTTTGGGGCCACAACTCTATGCTTTTCCTAAAATTTGTATTGGCGATTTGAAAATTGAAAAATGGATAGTGTACAGGTTTAAAAATGTCCTATAGTTTTCTAAATTATTTCTGTATACTTAGTTTTCCATTTTTTTTAAATCCAATATTAATTTTTTTTTTCAGCTTTGTATCTGTTTGTCTGTCTTATACCTAGCTTTTTCCTTTTGCAATATATGGTAATAAGTTGAGTGCTGGGCTGTCTTCCAATTTTGTATCACTCCTTATCTTTCTTAAACTTTCACTTGTTTAAGCTGAATATCAATTATTTGTTATAATTTGGCATATTAAATTTTTTGGAAAAAAATTCTCAACTCTGTGTTTAGAATTCTATTTCTGTGAGTTTAATGTTGTATTTCTATTGGTTATATATAGCATGTAGCCAATCGAATATCTAAACTGTTCATGATATTGAACGCTGAGTAATGAATGACCTCATATTAATGATAGTATATGCCGAAAGGCATATACTATCCATGCGTCAATGAATGAATGCATCGAAGAATATACTATATACTATAATGCGTCAATGAATGAACAACTTGAGCGTTAGGGAGTTTATTATACAAGTTCCCAGAAACGAAACTAAGGTTTGGTTAGTGTCTATGGGTAAATTGAAACGGGGATCCCATGGACGAGAAGAAAAAGCGGGAATTTGTTTGAATGGTCACTGAAATATTAAAGGACTCGTTTACCTTGGAAGAGTTTTTAAAGTTATGTGCACCCGTTTCTCCCTTATGCCTGACTCCTCCCTTAGTCTTCTTTTCGTCTCCAAAGAACTTGCCTTATCGGTATCCCGTAAATAAATTTAAATAGCTAGAATAAGTGAATATTTAATTAATATTGTAAATAAAAAAGTATATAATAAATACGAGCGGTAAATATAGGATTATATGAGTTGAATTCTTGGAAATCTTCTTTTCGTCAAAGCCAAAAGACGAGAACATAACGCCAGACTTGGAAATCGTTTTCTTTGTTTTAGTTTGTGAAATCAAATCCCCAAAATTTTTGAATGTCACTTTATTTAGTCAATTATTTTTATGTAGTTCAAAAATAGAATATTTTGCAATATTAAGTTAGAATTAAATATATAACAAATAACAACTGGACGATTCGTTTTTATGCTATTATATAAATACTTAAAGGGAGGAGGGAGAAATGAACACCTTTCATTCTCACTCTTAATGTGAAGGTAAATTACTACTGATTTTCGAATCACAAATGCAAGAATCTTTAGGTTTGGGGCAATTCCATAACAGCGCTTTGTACTGCTGTTACCTCTTGATAGAAATAACAGAGTTTTAACCTGAAAAATTGATTTTAGGAACAAAAGTTCGAAGAATGAGGAGAAAACTGTTGCCAGGGAGCCAAGCTCTCAATGACTGAGCAAGCCAAAAGGATACTGATATCACTTTTAGATTGATCTTTAATATAGAGGAATCTAAATCATCCTTATAGTGTTCTTCTTATTTACAGAGCCAGCAGGAATGATCAAATCAATGACAAGGCTTTTTAGTGGATTGAAGAATATTTATTATAACAGGTATGTAAATATTAAGTTTCCAATGAACTGCTTTTTAAATAAAATTTTTGGCTTATTCATGTCTTTTTCTTTCAAGCTCAATTATATTTTATTGTAATCAGATTCTATTTCTATTCAACTTCTGAAAAAAAAACGAAGCAAATTCATTTAAATATAGTTCAACTGACACTTTATAATTCATGAGGTGGAGTTGCTCAGACCGAAGTGCAGACTCGTTTTAAGGATCACGGAAGTACTAAAGGGCATATCTAGCTTGAAAGTTTTGTAAAGTTAATTGCACCCGTTGGTCTCCCTTATGGCTGAAATATGCTGGTCTCGAAAGAATTGGCCTTGTCGATATTTCGTAATTAGTAAAGGAATTTTAATAGCTAGAATAAGTGAATGTTAAATCAATGTGGTAAATAAGAATTCTGTTCTCTAATCTGTTCTGTTCTAATCTGTTGTGTCCTATTAATTCAAGTCTGAGAAGACTGAAAATCACATTAAAATTGAATAATTCTATCACTTAATTTCTCATTTCCACCCTAGCTGAGGTCAAAAGGAGTAAAAATACCATTTGTGACCCATAATTGAAAAAAAGGAAATAGGGTACCAAATGATGGACTTTTTCAAGTCCATCATTTTGATGTTCTTAAGTGTTTATTTCCGAATTATATTCACTGCTCATCAAATGATGAACCTTTTCATATTATTAGTTATTTAAATAATTTCGAAGGAAGAAAAGGATATCAGTTATGCGGGACACAAATCTTGCTCGGACTTGAATTGTCTGAGCTGTCGCCCCTGCTCGCACATTTTTTATGCTTTTGCTTTTGAAGAACTCATGTTTGGTTAGGAAACGTGCAAAAGTTGGAGAATTTGTGCGCTGACGCAAGCATGGGAACACTAAAAGAAGTACATAAGGAGTGATAATATTATCTTAAATTTTGTTGGTAAATTTAGTTTTTTATTAAGAGGTTCCACATTTTTTCTGCCTATGATTATAACAGGAGTTACCGTTAGAAAAATGATGTAAGAAAATCTTCTGCTGCTTTTCTTCTGAGGCACAGTACTAAATAATTGTTATCAGTGGCTTTAGCTGATAAGCATCTGATTGGCTCAATTTCTTTTAGGGCTGGAGCACAAATTTCTGTCGGAAAATTATAATCAGAACTACCGTCACGCCATTAAAATCATGGAAATTGAAGCAAGTCATCATTGCGTATGATTTTGCTGTCCCTTATTTCCTTGTGCCATTTTTTTTACCTTTTCATAATAAAATTTTCGAATAACATTTTTGGCAAACTTCGTAGTTATGAAATTGACGTTTAAAACATGCAAAAAAGAAAGTAGTTCCAAGACTATCAGAAGTAGTCTTGGAATTTCTGATGAAAATGAGGAAGAATTCAGATTTCGAGGCTTTTTGTTATCTTTACTGGTAGATTAGTTCTATTAGGAGAACGGAAATTTCAAGGAAACAGATTTACGCCCGTAATTTGTTTTTCTATAATTCTACTTTTGCCCCTTCCTCCTTTAGTGATGAAATGATAACTGCTTTTTGAGTTGCTGCAGTTGTCATGTATGCAAATCTTTTTTAGACTCATTTTCCTCAACTTACCGTCTTATTTCTTTAAATTGTTTTTCATATGAATTTTTGTCATTTTAGGTCACCTCCGAATATTTAGCTATTTCCAAATTGTGCCAGTATGTGTAATTCCGATAACAGCTTAGTAATACAGGATTAAAATTCTCCTCTTCTGTAGACTCCCCCTTGCATAAATAAAACAACATAAACAGGTCCTCAATTAAAATTTTTTAAAACATGCCTTGATTTTTTTTTGTTAATCATTCTTTGAGAATGAGCAACTCTTCATAACTTTGGACCATTAGATGGGGTTGAGGTAGGTTGCGTCACTTTTGGAGACATATTCTTAATATTTCAATCTTTCTTATTAAAATGGATTCATTAACGCTTTGACGAGACGTTAGGTTTGGCTTCGATGAGCCCCAGGGACAAAAAGTAAATAATTATCAGTGGTTTTTCTATAGAGTGAGTGATATATTTTGTCACAATTTTATGGTTCTTAAATCGTACTGCAAGATTTTCACATTTCTAACTTAAATCATCTCTATTGGGCTTATAGGAGCATTAAAGATTTCACACTTCTAACTTACATCATCTCTATTGGGCTTCTTATTTGTAGGACCAGCATGAATAATTAAATCAACATTGAAGCCAATTTGTGGATTGAAGAATTTTTAGTATACCTGGTTTTAAAATTATATGTTTTTATTTGACTTTTTTTTCAAATTCATTTGATGGCAATATAGCCTTAATAATAGCCCTCCACATTTTTGTAGTAAAGGAAATAGCTTGAAAAAATTCCGACTGCATGTTTCTTTTTCTTTTTTTTTTAGTGGCCGAAAATGCTTTTCCCAAAATTTGTATTGGTGATTGAAAAAGCGGATAGTGTAGTCTACTGTTTCTAGAATATACTTCAGTTTTCAAAACTCATTCTATTTTTTTAATTTCTATATTCCAGTATTTTTATGTGCCCCAATTTTTTTTACCTGCTTTGCATCTATTTGTTTATATCCAATTTATATCAGTCTTTCAATTCTATATCAGGAATTTACAATATGACCAAAAAAAAGAAAAAACTATTTCCATGTTGCTACCCACGCGAAGAAGAACAGCTTTTATTAAATGATGTATTTGTTGACAAGCATATGTCTGAATGATTCCATGTTGCTAACTTACTTTGACTGATAACATTCTAGGTAAATTGTAAATCTTGAGGGATTTCTTTTCTATACACCATTAATCATTCCCATTTTCAGATGTTTTTTCTGCGAAACACTCGGGAAAGAAAGCTCTGGACACGTTCAGGAAAGTTCTGAAACAATTATTCAGGAGACAAAGAAAGTTCTACCAGTTAAATATATAGGGAGGAATTTAATGATACCCGGCACTACCCAGCTTGCATGACGATCAAGTAAGTAATTTTCTAGATTTCTAAACTGTACATATTAGATTATTTTACCCTTACTTGTTTGATTTTCTTTATTCTTATAATTTTATAATATTTATTTATTTATCTATACTCATATAACCTGCACACAGGAAGGGAATTTCACTTTCAAATTGGCTGTCTTTTTCCATGCCATTTAGAATCGACATTCATATCAAGACTTTAAAAATAAAGTTGCTAATGATGAAGTTAAATGCGGAGGAGGGTGTAATTCCAACTAATTGGCAGATTCTGGGTGAAATATAAATATTGATATAATTAACATTTAACCATTGTGAGGAAGAAGTCAGGGGCACCTTCTTATTCCCTTTGTATTCACGATAGACGAAGTGGATTTTGTTTTTACTTTAATTGACTAGTTTACACTTCGCTAAAAGAGGATCTTCCTTCATATTTGTTTCTTAGTTATTTTTTCACTTAAATATTTGGCTGGTTCTTGACTGTCTATTTCTGTGGCTGTACACCTGATACGTAGGTGCATTGGGCCTAGTGTATAATACCATGGGCTAGTGTTCTATTTTTACTTGATTGCCTCCAAGGGAGCAATCATAATTTTTACATAATAGGGACAAGTGCTGTTTTTCTGGTTTTACATATTCTTATAAAATATTAATAATTACTGCAATATTAAGAAAATGTTTCTCGTATTTTTATCTGCAAAACATCGTCAACAAAAGTGTAAACTGTTGAAATATGTAATTGTGCAATAGAAATCTCTGTTGTTCGTTTACAAAACAAAACAAAAATTCCAATGCGTTTCTCAAAATTTCGACATGGCTTGTTTAGTGTTGAATATTGTTTTAAATCGCAACAAAAAATTATCTGAAAGGTGACAATTTAAACTTCTGCTAATCATTTAACGAAGTGTTTCCGTTTTTTTTTTTTTTTTTTTGTCTGATGTTACAGTATTGCAAACTCGAATGGTAACTGTTCTCACTGTGTGGGTCAAAAAGTGTAACGAACTAATGAGTAAGTTAAGTTTGTTGAGACACACAAAAAACAAAAACTTGTGCTTTACAATGAAGTAAAGAATTAATTTATAATAAGTATAAAGATATAAAAATCCGAATAAAAATATCACATTGATGCTTTTGAATCGATGAATTTTTGAATTTTTATTGTTATTTGGCCTCTGATAACAAAAAAGGTCAAATTAGGACAATTAACATAAAGGGCAAATCGGCTCAAGTGTTAAGATTTTATTTTACATGCCTATCCTGTGTAGGCTACCATTGTTCTGACTATTTATAATTCAAGAAGTTCAAAAACAAATTATCTTGTTCACGTTTAGAAAATATCTGGTTGGATCCAAATAAACTTTAGCTTCGTCTCTTGTCAATTTCCCTTGTTTTTTTTGTTTGTTTTTTTATTTCGTCTATAAAATGAAGGAATAGATTCTAATAATGTAGCTGTGAGCAATTTTTCAATACGAAAATAAAATGGTTTCATAAAGCTGAAGTCCTATTTGATTTGAAATGATGTATAACATGCTGTGGTTGATACAAATATGATATCATTTCGTCACTACCACTGATCGCCTGCTGATAAAATGTCATATTTTAAGTTCGTTGTAATTCAGTATTGAAGTATCATTTCGTAATTTTAGGTTGTCTGAGTAACCAATGAAGGATTTCCAGAAATTCAAAGTGTCTCGAACTTGTTCAACATTCTCTATATTATCGGTTTTCAAGGTAAGTGGTTTTATGCGCGTACATTGTCTTTATTTTTTCAAGTCAAACAACTATGCCTCTGGGGTTGAAATCCCCGGCCCTGTGAGTTAAGCTAAAATCGTTTTCTTCAATTCACCGTGGCCCCGGGGGTCGACACCAGGGCCAAGGTGAATTTACATCACTAAAGGGGGAAGGGGCATAAGTAGGATTATGGGAAAAGCCACTTCCGGGCGTAAATCTGTTTCCTTGAAAATTCCATTCTCCTAACAGAACTAATCAACCAGTGAAGATAGCAAAAGGCCTTGAATCCTCAAAAAGCCTCCAACCCCCCCCCCCCCCCCCACACACACACACAGCCCTCAGGGAAAGGGTTGTAAATTATGTAATCGGGGCATATAAGGTTTTTATTGAAAGCGTAGAAACTTCAAAAGAGCTCATTCAATTGGAAATTGAAAGGGTTAGTGCCTTTTTTAATAGTTGAAAGTGATTGGAGAGCGACTAACGCCCCGCTCATGCCCACCATTTTCCCAAACACATCCAATCAAAATTTTGAGATATCCATTTTGTTCGAAGCAGTTGAAAGTTCTTGAAATTAGGTCTTTTAGGATGATAATCCACTCAGAGCCCTCAGTGCAAGGGTTGTAAGCTATGCCCTGGGGGCATATAAAGTTTATATAGAAAGTTGTTATAGAAATTTCAAAAACGGCTCATTTGATTGGAAATTGAAATTGCTCTTTTTAATTGTCGAAAGTGAGTGGAGAGTAATTAACCCCCTCTTACGCCCACCATTTCCCCAAAAACATTGAATCAAAGTTTAGAGATAGCCATTTTGTTCAACATAGTTGAAAGTTCTGGAAATTATGTATTTAATAATGACTAACCCCCCAGGGCCCCAATGGCAAAGGTTGTAAGTTCATCCCTGGGAGCATATAAGGTTTTTATAGATAGTTGTCGTAAAACTTCAAAAGGGGCTCATTCAATTCAAAATTGAGAGGGCTAGTGCCCTTTCTAATATTCGACAGTGATTGGAGAGCAACTAACCCCCCTCTCACGCCCACCATTACACAAAACACATCCAATCAAAATTTTCAGATAGCCATTTTGTTCAACTTAGTAGAAAGTTCTGGAAATTAGGTCTTTGAGAATGTCCCCCCCCCCCCCCCAGCTCAGGGAATGGGTTGTAAGTTATGTCCTGGGAGCATATAAGAATTTTACTGAAAGTTTTGTCGTAGAAACTTCAAAAGGGCTCATTTGATTGGAAATTGAAAGAGCTAGGGTCATTTTCAATAGTTGAAAGCGATTGGAGAGCGACTACCGCCCCTCTCACGCCCACCATTTCCCCGAACACATCCAATCAAAATTTTGAGATAGCCATTTTGTTTAACGTAGTTGAAAGTTCTGGTTATTCGGTCTTAGAGGATGACAACCACCCTAATAGACCTTAAGGTAAGGGTTGTAATTTATGCCCTGGGGGAATATAAGGTGTTTATAGAAAGCGTTGTCGTTTCAAAAAGGGCTCATTCGATTGGAAATCGAAAGGCCTAGTGCCCTTTTTAATAGTCGAAAGTCATTGGAAGGCTTGACATTTTTACAGTAAACATCTATGTGGGTATAATGTATTTTTTTGTTGTTGTTGTTTAGACCAGCACACTTCGTATCGAAGGAGTTGTCGTGGGAACTTCGAAAAGGGCTTATTCAATTGAAAATAGAAAGGACTGATGTCCTTTGTAATAGTCGAAAGTGATTGCAGGGCAACTAATCCCCTTCCACTCCCACCCTCACACGCCCACCCACTAATTTGCCCATTATGTTTAAAACCAAATGTTGTCTTAAGCATTAAATCAAAATGCACTGCGATAATGCTAACTCCCAATAAGGCATCTCAGCAGTATCCCAAGAACGACGGAGAGTATTATGTTCAAACTTTTGATGCTACTTCTGATCTTAAAATTTAACCAAATCAAAATAGCGTAAGTGTATCCAAGCTATCAAAGAAAGTAAAAAGAATTTTTTGCGAATGGTATCAAGTTTTCCATTTCAGGTCAACTAGAGAAGGTATGAAACTAAATCAAACAGTACTATTTGTGTTCAGACTTTTTAAAGGGTGTATGTTGTTAAAAATTGCTGAAAATTTTTCTCCAGTTTAGAAATAGCAGGCCTAACTATAAATTCTTAAAAATGATGATAAACCAGAGGCTGTTCCTGATTCCTGATTATTTCTAGGATCAAATTCCTGAATTAATTTCACCGTTCATTACTAAGAGATGCGGTTTATTAAATTCACCTAAGTGTGAACTCTTCTTTCCCCAGTTCTGAAACAAGTAAAGTTGTAGTTTCGAATTGTAGTCGGACTATCCAAATCGCCGTTTATACATTTTTCAATAATGGTGAGATCCAGAGGATATGACGTTGAACTGATTATTCCTTGTAGGTAAACTTTCATTTAAACAGTTTTTTGGGCTAATAGTAATCATTTTAATCAAGTTCGAATTTTTCTCTCCTGTCTCTGATGTCGAATCTTTACCAGCGATATCCAATATTGGATATAATCCAATTGGAACAAATGGGGTGAATCGGTTATTAGAAAACTCAGCTTTAATAGTTCATTTAAGTAGTAATTATGCTAATAATATAAGTAATTTAATTTTTAGTGGGAATAAGTAAACATCCAAGGCCGCGCTAATCCTAAGTTTACTGGTTTGAACCTAGAATATCAAGTTTTTGTCATTAGTTTTGGCTGTAATGATGAAGTATCCACTTTAAAGAACTGAAGTCTTTGAGTCTTATGGTGATATTCAATTTTGATTAATTTTCATGTTAACTTGGCCTTAGTGTGGTTTTGGTAATATTGGATTACAAATTGAAAACAAAAACAGGATATTTTTACTATGAAAAAGGGGGAAAAATTAACAAAAAGCATTGCAGAAAACGAATATTTAATGGCCCGTTTTTGTTGGATGAACGAAAAACCAAACAAGGAAAAACAACTTTCCCCCTCCCCTCCCAATTCACACCGAGATGGGTTGGATCCTCTTTAGGGCAGTTCTCATCAATAACATTGGTTAACAAAATAGCTGATTACTACTATTAACATTTTCTCTATTCAAAATAGCCTGAGCTTTTTTCAGATTATTGCTGTGATTCATTTTTTGTTGTGTTATGTTTAAGGGACAGCTAGATTAATATCTTTTTTTTAAAGGACTTGGAGATTAATACTTTTTTTTGTCTCTTTGAGTCTTAAGATTATACTGGAAGACGAATTTGATATGCCTAGCTGGTAAGTTTTAGCTGTTTTTTTTTTTTTTTTTTTTTTTTTTTTTTTTTTTTTTTTTTTTTTTTTTAATTTAGAGTTAATATTGAAAATTCATATCTTCTGATAGTATAGAATTTAGTGTCGCTATTCAAGCTATTTCAAGGAGAAGAGAGGACTATGCTATTTCAATAATTGAGAATTTTCTATTTGACTTCCCGTTTCCATTCTCTCTTTCGTGTAATTCATTATGTTTGACATATACTATAGCCAAACTGAAACAGCTTTGCCATCAAAACTCAAAGCGTATGTATACTTGCGTACTCTACTTGATGCATATTTCTTCTACATTCTTCATTCTATATTCTGTGACGACAGGGGACTACGGTACTTAAATTATTTATCAGGATCCAAAGTTCTCTGTCTGTTTGTTAAACAATGGTGCACTTTCAGTCAGTTTCTTGAAAATTTGAAATTTCGCACGATTAAACTGTATGCACGATTTAGCTCATATCTGTATTTACAGACTAGCTGCATTGATGTAAGTTACTTGGTGTTAATGATGAATACACTTGCCCTCTCTGACTTCTGTTGAAAAATCAGTGTCTATGTACTCTACCTGATGCATATTCCATCTTATTTACATAAATATTGCGACAATTATGGTACTTTAATGTTTTTTTTAATTTTAGGCCATCTGCAGTGAAGTCTTTCAGTGCTTCACGATTCCCAATTTATCACTGATAAACAATAACTCTGATGATACTTTCCGGTTTTATCCGATGGGTGTTTCTTCAATCTAACTGTAAGTTTTCTTATTTTTAAAAATATTTATTATAATTTGTCCACATGAGGGGGACCCTTCCTTCGAAAACGATGTTGGCCCCTCCTCTCCCCCCAAAGAAATATTTCGGCTATTTACGACCCGAAAAATTTTTTCATATTTTTTTTCCCTCTTCCCTCTGCATCGACTTTAAATATCCTATACATTTCCTCCGCTATTTAACTTTTAATGTTAGTACATCACTATTCTCAAATAAGAGCAATGAATTGGGACCCTACAAAAAGCCATTGTTTATCATACGAATAGGGGAAAAATTGTAATTTCAATGCATATTTGCATGTAGTTTGTTTTTCTTCAACTGAGCGGACTATGGCTTGAAATCAAGCTTTAGTTGCATTTATCGTTAGAACGGATATTGTACTAAACCATAGACTGAAACGGGGAGTACGATGCCTCATTTACGGGTGATATTTTACTTATACCGACATTTAGCTAGCGCTAATTTGAGCCAATCATATTTTCTACAGTATATCTTATTAGCTGAAAATTTTTGTGAAAAATTTTGATCGTCTCAAATTAACACTAGCCAAATCTCTTTATTAGTAAAATCTCATTTTAATAATGTGAAATTTTATCAAGGCATGCATTTAAGGGTTATAAGCTCATAGGTTGCAAATCTGAGGCTACAATTTTAAGATAAAAGTATAATAAGAGTAAATTGAGTGGATTTTTCAAAGAATATTTTATTGGGTTCTATAAGTTTTTTTTTTGCAATTAAAAAACCTTCAATAGAAAATTCTTCGAAATTAAGTCGTTGATTTTAGTTGCTATTTTTTTCTGCACCCTTTCTAGTTCAGGCTTCGGATGTTTTGATTCTCCGTTTTTATGTGTTTTTCTTTTGGTGGATTTTATTTTTTTGCTTGTGCTTTTCTCCATAGCTTTCATATTTGGCTTCAAATCAAGGGCTTCTGGAAATGAACTAAAATCTGCTGGCCTGTTTTCTGCTTTTTGTTAGATTCGCCCTTTCCCGTACGAGCTCCTGTGGCACTTGGTGAGTGATTTTCGTTGGCTCTCATCCACACTGACGGAATAATTCTCGTAATAAAACTCCCCTGCATCTACACAAATAAGAAAAAATTAAATTTATTGGCATTATTTTAAAAACATCTGCAATGTTTGTTTTATCCAAAAATAGCAGTTAAAATAAATTGCAGTTAAGATAGGAAATTATATTACCTGAAAAATTCTTAGTAGAAAATCCAAATGGGAAACATACAAAAATATTTGACATTCTGAAAAAGTGTAAATTGCTTTTTTGTTGATACTACAGCAAACACCTAGTTGAAAAGAGATTTACTACGAACTTCGGGTGTAGGGTTGTACAGCCCAAGCAAGTTCTGATAGCATTTATATGGGGAATCTTTTACCTGATTTATGATGTCTAAATTTTACCCAAAGAAGTTTTAACCGAATAATGATAATGTTGATTTAGTAGCTGTTAGTGAAAAAGGGGAAAGGACTTATTTCTATATCTAGGTATTCTTAGCTAGCTCCCAGGTCCCCCTCACTTACTTTGAAGCGAGTATTATCTTTTCAGCCGACAGGGGTGTCACGAAATGGCTAGCTTCATCCATCGTTGCGTGGGTTTGCTAAAATACTATTTCTGTGCCGAAAAAAAATTGGAAAAGATGTTCTTTTTCTCTATTTTAAAATATTATTGTCTTTTATATCATGCATAATATGTAACATCCATCTATTTCCAAGAATTTCGCAACCTCCCCCCTCCCAACTGTAAAAGTGTAAAGCCTACTCTGTCTGCATTTATTTTAAATTCTGTCTTAAACACTCATTGGAAAATAATAATAAAATCAATCTGAATATTGAAACGAATAATAAACTAAATATTAATACTGAAAATGAAATGATTCCAAATCAGTTTTGAACTCAAATTATGTTAATAGTCTGACCTTCAATATTTTGAAAATTGAAAATTTAAACTAAATAGGAAAAACCAAGATAGAGATGTCGTAATGTTTTTGGTAAAAGATTAGCCAAAAACTGTTGGTTCTTTCAAAAATAAAGGTTTCTGTTAAAACTCCTTAGTTAATGCTTGGAAACTAATTTCTGTTATAGCTTATCGTAATTCACGCAGACGCATTTAAACACGAATGAGATCGTCTGGACAGTGTTAATGACAAGTTTGAAAATTTACCTAGAGTCCTAGTGGATGAGTGTCTTGGGTTTAAATCCCTAGTTGAAGTTCTGTATCCCTAGTTTGAAGTTATAGTGAATTTATATTTAAACTTATTATTATACAGGGAGTATTTAAAGAGATCCCAAGTGATTGAAAGTCAATCAACATAGCCCATAGAAATGTAGTTCGACAACCGTATCTTAAGTAAAAACGCAGTAATTACGTATGCCCAACTGTATTTAGTTTTTTCAATGCATTTATTTAAGAGTTTGTAAGCTCATAGGTTGCAAATCTGAGGCTACCATTTTAATATAAAAGTACAGTAAAAGTGAATTGAGTGGATTTTTCAAAAAAAGTGTTTTATTGGGTTTTATCTGCTGGCCTGTTTTCTGTTAGATAACAAAAAGCTTACAAACTCCTTCGGCACTTGATGAGTCATTTTCGTTTGCTCTCATCCAACATGACGGAATACTTCTCGTAATGATAAAAATACCCTCGTCCCCACAATTTTAACAAAATTAAATTTATTGGTATTATTTTAAAAACACACTTGAAAATTGCTTGCAGCACCAGGAAATTATCATACCAAAAAATGCCCAGTAGAAAATCCAAATGGGAAATATAGAAAACAAATTTGACATTCTGAAAAATTGAAGAATGCTTCTTTTGTTCATATTACAACAAACACCTTGTTGAAAAGAGATTTACCACCTAATTGAAACCCTCACAGGAAAATGTCTTATACAAAAATAAAAAATGTCTTGAAAAATGTCAAAAAGACGAACTTTGGCTGTGCGGCTGTACAGCTTAAGTAAGCTCTGATAATATTTTGTAGGGGAATTTTTTACCCGATTTATGATTTTCGTCTGTCTAAATTTTACCAAAAGTTTTTTGACCAAATAATGATAATGTTGATTTAACAGCTGTTAGTGAAAGGAGGGAAAGGACTTGATTCAATATCTAGGTGTTTTTAGCTAGCTCCCAGGTCCCCCTCACTTACTTTGAAGCGAGTATTATCTGCCCAGTCGACAGGGGTGTAGTGAAGTGGCGAGCTTCATTAATTGTTGCCTGGTTTTGTTAAAATTACCATTTTCTGTGCCAAAAAAAATTGGAAAAGATGTTCTTTTTCTCTATTTATCCAAAGTTTTGGCAAAAAGATCATCTTTAAGAATGACAAACATGTTATCAAAACAAATCTGCAAAGAATTTAAAAACTAGCCTATGGAATAAGTAATTTTGAAATCAAATAAGCTTCATAATTTTTCTACTCTGTATAATGTTTTGCAATACTATAAACATATAAAACAGAAAATAATCATAAAAGCTATCGGTGAGCTAAGTAGATGAACGAATTCATTGGAAACTTCAATAGAAATCGCACTCAGAGATCTCTTTAATCACAGGCAGTGCAATAGCGCTGCCCAAGTGAAGAGTCGCTTTAAGCGTTCTCAACTCTTCTTCGAGCGCGGCCTCTCTCTTTTTTAATAGGTGTAAATCTTCTTTAACTTCTTGACTCCGGAGTCTTTTCCTTATCCTGTACCATTGTGCGGCTTCCTTATTTCTTTCTTTTACACTTTTCTTATGTTCTTGTTGTATCTTTGAAGGTTTCTTTTCACCATTTCTTTTCTTAGGAGAGGTCTTCTTTCTTTCTTTGGGTCTTTTAACAGCGGCTTGGAGGCAATTTGTAGATCTCTCGACAGCGTTTTCTTCGCCTTCGTGTACATTGTCCTTTGCTCTATGTTGAGATTGACTGAATTCCTTATTCAATTCTAAATTATCGCATAATATGTCCAGTACGTTTTCTTTGCTTGTAGCTGCTGTTTTTCCGCTCCCTAGCTGCCAATCTGTGTTCAAGTAAAAGCTTTCATAATCTCCATCTGCAGCACTGAATATTTGATAGACGCTACTTATACTCATATTTGTCTTATCACTCTTGTTGCTTAATCAAACGCTGAAAATCAACTAATCAATCCGCTGGCCTGTTTTTTGCTTTTTGTTACGCAGGCCCTGCCCACTTATGAATTTCTCAGGAATTTGATGAGTCATTTTGTGTTGGCTTTTATCCAAAATGACGGACAAAAGTCGTCCTGCTATTTAGCTCTAGATATTTAATTACGTCATCTTGGTCTGTTTTCTGTCATAGTGGAATACTTTTTTTTTATTTACAAAAAATAAGATAAATTAGATTAAATGGTTTTTTGCTTACCAGAGGTCCTGTTACCAAATAAAATATCTTATTTTGGTTTCAATCGTCTTTTGGGAAATTATGTGCTTTATTGTGAAGTTAGACGGCTGTAAAAAAAAGGATATTTTTTTAGTGCCATACAAAAACTTATAGGCTACTAAATTTCAATAGGCTACCAGTAAAAGAACTATAGATTTTATAGGAATAAATTCTTTTACCATGGGTAATTTATTACAACAAAATTTGAAGCGGGATTATGTTACCCTATCAGCTGTAGTCTTGGAGTTTCTGGAATTATGAGGTAGAATTCAGGATTCGAGACTTTTTACTATCTTCACTGGTAGATTAGTTATTTGAGGTTTTGACCGGGCATTGGAGCAAACGAAATTTTTTTGGCACCAAAATGTTCAGAAAAATTCACATAGTAACATCAAAAATCGGCCAAATTCGGCTGTGCAGAAATACCCATAGTTTGAGGGAAAGGCGGTGAAAAAGGTTGGGGGGGGGGGGGGATGACTCGAATTTAAATTTCTTCAATATTTGGGATTGAAAGGTCGTTTATTATTATATCAAGTCTGAGGGGACTGAAAATCACATCAGAACCGAAAAATTCAATCACTTAGTTCCTCATTTCCACCCTAGGTGAGGTCAAAAGGTTTAAAAATGCGTAAAAGGTGTATTCTAATGATATAATCCGCCTATCCCGCCCATGATTATAACAGGAGTTACTGTTTGAAAAATTATGCAACAAAGCCTTCTGCTGCTTTCCTTATGAGGCATAGTACTGTCAATGTGCTTTATCTATATTACGTAATTAATTACGTAATTACGTAATAAAGGAATTTTAATAACTGGGATAAGTGACCATTATATAAAGTTTTAAATAAGAATTCAGTTTTTATGCTGTTCTTTGTTGTGGAAGAGTAATAATGAGAGTGCTTTATCTTATTTCTACAAGACAACTTTTTACAACTCCTTTGATTTGAAGTGGCCAAAAAAATACATGGGATGCATTTCACTCTACAATATCATTGTCACCGTGTCCGCTGATTAGTCTTAAAAGAGTATATTAGCCTCCTAAGATTTTATTGACCGAACTTTATTTTCCTCTGCTTTTGATACCTAGCTAAATATTCTTTTTATTACAAAACATATTTATTCCCTAAATATTATGATGATACTCGATGACGAGTTTGATATGCCCTTTGATTGACAGTTTTTGTCAATTCAAGGGTTCCATGATATATATCGAGGCATTTGTCTGAATGTGTTTACATATTATTGATTTAAATGACGGTTTTCTTCTTTGTCTCATGACATTCTGTTTGCAGGTAGAACTTATATGACTGATTCAAAACTGGCTACAATTTTACTTGGAGAATAGTCCAATGGAATATGATTTACTTGGATGATTGAAGGCTTCTTCCATAAAGGTGATTTATTTACATTTCAAAAAAATATGTAAAAAATACGCACATTAAAGGGTATGTTTAGGTTAATCTTTTCTATATGTTTCTTTGAATCGGAGGAGGGGATTTCACTGCATAGGTGTGCTGTTTTTTTCTATGCTTTTTTTTTCAAGTATCACTGTATCAAGTATCGTTTGGTCTCTTTTAGCCTATTTTCACATCTAGGGTGCAAGTATTTTTTCTCTAGAGTGGTTTCTCAAACAAAAAAAAGGGGGAAAAGGTTTTTTTTTGTGCAGTGTTTCTTTTTTTTGGGGGGGGGGGGGTATAGACTAAATATCGTTTTGGACGTGAGTGAATCGGCAAATTAAATGCAAAATATTTATTTTTATTTACTTCCTAATAATTTTTTTCCCAGAATTTTGTGGGCTGTCTTGAGTGTCTTTTCTGTTAGACTGTTGGCAATGAATCTACCACATAACTATCTATTTCTGAAAATGTTCGGTGAAAAGGAAGCTAATAAGTATAGAGCTATTTCTCACTCACCCCAAATTGATATAATGTAAATTGCAAAATTGTAGCTGTGCAATGGAAGTTATTCTTGTCTCTTATATAAAACGAAATACAGAACATTCATCTATTTCCATGAATTTGAGACCTTTTTTGTAACTTTAATTGTGTAAATCAATTGCTATTAGAACTAGAATATTATGTGATGGACAACAGTTTAAATATATGCTCAGCTTTTGTCTAACGTTGTATTTGTCACCATATGCTTAATGATGGATATAGCTCCTTCATACCGTCATGAGTCTTAATACTATAAAAGTCTTTACATATAGAGTCATCTAGCCTTTTCCGACAAAATTGAGAAAACTAATCACGAAAACCCAAATTAAGACATCAACTGAATTATTTTTTATCTTTGGCCTTAAACAGGGAAGAAAAATGGCGAGCTACTTGCAATAAGGGCGAGTAGATCAAACTTTGAAATTTGCCCTAACGCTGTGATTGGCTGCAATGAGCCCCAGGGACAAAAAAAAAAAAAAAAAAAAAAAAAAAAAAAAAAAAAAACAGTGATTTTTCTTTACTCATGTTGCTAGATTTAAACATTTCTAACTTAAAGTCACGCTTAAGAACACGAGAACGTAACTTTGAATCTCAATATTGATTCCCATCGGATATTTTAATTTTTAGAATCAAATACTCACAATTTCTAAACATTAGTTTTTTAGTTGTGTTATTTTTATGTTGGGAAAAGAGAACATTTTTTTGGAATTGAAGTTATAAAAAAAAAACTACAAAACAATTAAGTTTTTATCCTTTTGTGTGTACTTAAAGTGGGGCTGTAAAGAGGGGTAAAGTAAAGAGGGGGCTGGGGACTAAACCCTTTTTATTCTCACTACCACAATGGGGAAACAAGTCCTGTTGGGGTTTAATCATTATTGCATGCGGCTTTGGGTTTTTGGCAATTTCATAGTTGTGGTTGAAATTAATGTTGTTGCCTATCAAACATTTTGCTTAACCAATTGTAAGTTAGGAGCGACTTGGCTAAATAGTAAGTGAAACTTATAAAATGGAATTTTGGTAACACTAAGTACATTAGAAGAATTTGATTTTTATGCCGATTTCAAATATATAATATTCATTAAGTTTAGTGTTACCCTCAGAAGCTCCATCCTGTGTAATGGCGTCTATTACTTTTAATTATCTATATGACATATTCAGTCATTTTGCGGTGCCAAACTGTGACTCTTCCCTAAATAGAACCATGTTGATTTTGATTCAAAATTCTGAGATAGTTTATCGATTCCCCCTTGTATCCCTGGCCATGGAGCCTTTCGAGGGGGATTAGGAGTGTTTTGGTTGGATTGTATGTATTGATTAGATTATTCAATGTAGGCCTATTTTAATGTTTTTCTATTGATTTAGTGTTTGATTTAAACGGTATTTATTCCCCCTCTATTACAGGCCTAGGAGTCTTTGGGGGATTAGCACAATGTATTTTCTTGTATGATTAATTGATTATGAATAAATCTGATCTTATCTTAAATAGTATTGACATTCAATAATTTCAATAACAACAATCGCCAAATTTTCCTTAAATCGACTGGAAAGATCGAGTTTTAACCTTAAAAAGAACGGTATTAGGGACAAATGTTATGAGCACGAGGAGATACTTGTTGCTAGGGAGCAGAGCTAAGCTCCCTTTTGCTTGGACCGAGCCATTCATAACTTACAGTTTGTTATCACGGTCGGTTTGATATCAGTTTTCAATCAGTTCGTGCTCTGAACGGAAATATTTGACATATGTGAAGTTCACTACTGATTTATATAATTTTAAGTTAAGAAGTATGAAAGCTACATATTTTCAGAGTAAAACCCCTTATCTTAGTAGTATTTAGCTATTGTAGTATTGTCCAGTAGTGTAATCACTTATTTTTGTAATTGAATGTTGGCGCCTGGCACTAAAAACCAATTCTTTTACAGTTTGTTACCACGAACGGTTTGATGTCAGTGTTCAATAAGTTCGTGCTCTGAACAGAAATATTTGATATATGCCAGGTTCAGTGCTGATTTATATTTAGCAATTTAATTTTAGAAGTGGGAAAACTTCATAATTTCAGAGTAAAACTTATTATTTTAGTAGTATGTAGCTGATGTTCCAGTAGTTAATCGCTTATTCTTGTAATTGAATGTTAGCGTGTGAATAATTCTTTTTGATAACTGGCAATTGAACGAAACAGCAAGAGGGCGAATAACTTTAAATTCATGAAAAAAAACTATGGGAAAATTCGATAGTTTTAGGGGATGAGTGCCCTGGCTTGAATATGAGTCTAGCCCATAAAGGTGTTGTGTTCGCCTCAATTAGATAGACCTTTTATCAGGAACTTATCACTATATTTCTATATGAAAAATATTTCCCATATGAACTAAGCTAGCAATTCCTTTGCTGGCTTAGTTTTGTAACAATTATGCAACAAAACCTTCTGCTGCTTTCTTTCTGAGGCATAGTACTAAATAATTGTTACCAGTGGCCTTAGATGACAAACATCGGATTGGTTCAATTTGTTTTAGTGCTGAAGCATATATTCCAGTTGGAAAATGATAATCAGAACTAGCATCATATCATTAAAATCATGAAAATTGAGGTAAGTCATCGTCGCCTATGATTTTTATCATCTAACATCAATCAACATCTAAGCCTAATTTATCAACAATTTGTCGAGTTTCATAAGAACTGTTTTTGTACATGTACGGAACATCAAACAGAACTAAGAAATATCTTATTGAATACATGGTCCTTTTCGATTTACTCTTATCATGATTCGTCGTGTCTTAGTTTGATGCCGATAGTTTGGCTGCGTTCGTTCTGATTCTTCATTTGAAATGCTTCTGATTTCAATTGGTTTTCTAAATTTGATTCTATTTTATTTTTATTTCAGATTTCATCACATACGTTTGTGTTGTCGTTATAATGCAGATTGGTACAATTAAATGTCCCTTTTTACCAGATCAATTTGATATGGAGATAGAACACTAATGAAAAAAAAACCTTCAAATTTCATCTTTCAGGTAAGGCCAACTTGCAAAGCTACGGAAATATTTTCTTTTATGCTAATCAAATATCTACAATTTCACCTATAATTTTAATCTCGATAGTAGGTTTAATCCATTTAATGAATACGTTTAATATGTTCAATATTTAAATATGTTCAATATCTGTTATAAAAAGGGTGAGATTATTAGTGAGGTCAACGGAAAGAGCCGAGCATTTACGCATAGTTCCTTTTGCCTTTCTTGCATCTCTCAAACGTTATCTTTACCATTTCTTTCTATTTTTTCTTACACTTTATATTCTTATTAAGGTTTATAGGAACACACCCCTTCCCCCTTTCTCACTCACAAAAATTTCACTCACAAAAAACCTATATAAATATGTTGCTCAACATTAGACTCATTATTATATTGGGATTATTTAAGGAGGTCCTAAGTGATTGAAAGTCAATCAACATAGCCGATAAAAATGTAGTTCGACAACAGTATCTTAAGTCAAAATGCAGTAAGTACGCATGTCACAAACTGTATTTAATTTGATCAATTCATACATTTAAGGGTTAGGTCATAGTTAGTCAATCTGAGGCTACCATTTTAATATAAAAGTACAAAGAAATTGAATTGAGCAGATTTTTCAGTTAGTGTTTTATTGGGTTATATAGATTTTTTTTTTCAATAAAATAAAACCTTCTATAGAAAATCCTTCGGAATTAAATCTTTGATTTTAGTTGCTATTTTTTTTTCTTTTTTTTCACCCTTTCTGGTTCAGGCTTCTGGTGTTTTGATAGCTTTCATATTTCGCTTCAAATCAAGGGCTTCTGGAAATGAACTAAATTCTGCTGGCCGGTTTTCTACTTTTTAATAGATAAGCCCTGCCCCTTGCGAACTCCTGTGGCGCTCGATTACTGTTGACTGTATACTTACAGTCAACGAAGATAACTTACATTCCTGTTGACTGTTTGAACGCTTTTTTTGCCATTTCTTTTCGTAGGATATATCTTCCTTCTTTCTTTGATTCTTTTCACAGTGACTTGGCGGCGATTTGCAGACCTCTCGGCAGGGATTTCCTCGTTTTTATATACATTGTCCTTTGCTCTATCTTGAGATTGACTGAATTCCTTATCTAATCCTAATAACCACATAATATGTGTAATAAGCTTCCTTTGCTTGCATCTACTGTTGTTCTGCTCACTAGCTGCCAATCTGTGTTAAAGCTGTCATAATATGCATCTACAGAACTGACTATTTGATCCACACTACTTAAATTCATACTTGTCTTATCACTCTTGTTGCTTAATCAAACGCTTCTGTAGCAGTGCATGGAAATGTGTTGTCTCTGCAATGTATGTCTCTTGTTGGTTGCCGATCGTATATCTTACTGAGACCGGTTGTGGTTTCTCTATCTTTCTCTGCCAAAGTCCGTAAGTTTATGTAAAATTCCTAAAATAATCCTTGTGCAAAGTGTGGTTAATAGATATTTTTTAATGATTAAGAATTAAGGCGGGGCTAAACCCTTTTGATCCTCCCTACTACAATGAGAAAATAAATGCTGTTGGGCTTTGCATCGTTATTGCATGCAGCTTTGGGTTTAGGTCAGTTTCATATTACTGAATGAAGTTGATATTGTTAATGTCTATCAAAGAGTTTGCTGTAACTCTTTGTGATAAGGAGCAACTCGGCCCAATAGTAACCGAAATTTTAAAAACGGAATTTTGGTTACAATAGATGCAGAAAAAGAATTCGGTTTTTATGGTTATTCGAAATATATATGGCATTTAAATTCTATATGGCATCATTGCATCACGTTAATGTCATGAATCACCAACTGTGCCACGGAAAGGTGGCATATTCTGTTATAGTTTTTGCCAAACTAAGATTCTCCCCTAATTACACAGTATTTATAATTAGCAGTATGATCTTTCCCTATCTCACCCATTTATAAAAACCCGGACTGAGGTGCGAGTGCTCCAGAGAACGTATAAACATAAGCGACATTAGATCTTAACACGGGTAGACAAGTCAGATCTCTCTTGCACGCGAAACTTGGCTTCAACGTTGGAACACTAATTTTGAAGAAACTAATTTTAAATTAATTTATTCCAATACATACATGAAAATCGGTATATATATACCGATTATATATATATATATATATATATATATATATATATATATATATATATATATATATATATAATCAGGATAGAAAATCAGAATTCTCATATGATTTTTCTTTGGTTCTTACAAAATATTAAAAGTCAGAATTCGTGGGCAAAAAATCCACCCGTGTTTCCAAACCGAATCGTGAAAAACAATATGCTGAAACTAATTCGGTAAATATGATAGCGCTTTTCGCACTTACAAATTCAAAGATATCGCAGACATTTACAAATATTCCTTTGAAAACATGTCTTGGATTTTCCATTACACAAATTTTCATGTTCATTCTACACGGGCTAGTCTGATTGCTTATCATATATCAAGTGAAACAGGTAAGGTTGATATTTCAATATAAGACTGTATTTCTTTTTTTCCGAAGATAAACAATTACTTTAATACTTGTACTTTAAGTGATATAAGTTAAACAATAAAAGTGATATTTTTGGAATAAATTGGATTAAATAAATATATCAAAATAGGATAATTTGTCTTACAAAAAAAAATTTCTTGTAGGTAAATCAATAACGAATAATTTGAAGCGCTGAATGATCTTAATCATAAGCATGTAGGGTTAGCCCATATTTTACATAATTTTACTCATCAAATCCCTAAATTTTTACCCGTTTTACGTTTAACTCTATGCTGTTTCTAAACTTTGTATTGCCGATTTGAAAAATGGTTAGTGTACGGGTTTAAAAATGTCCTATAGTTTTCTAAATCATTTCTGTATACTTAGTTTTCTACATTTTTTTATATCCAATATTATTATTTTTTTCAGCTTTGTATCTGTTTGTCTGTCTTATACCTTGCTTTTTCCTTTTGCAATGCATGGGAATAAGTTGAGTGCTGGGCTGTCTTCCACTTTTGTATCACTCCTTATCTTTCTTAAACTTTCACTTGTTTAATCTGAATATCAATTTATTTGTTATAATTTGGCATATTAATTTTTTTGGAAAACAAATTCCCAACTCTGTGTATGGAATTCTGTTTCTGTGAGTTTAATGTTGTAATTCTATTGGTTATATATAGCATGTAGCCAATCGAATATCTAAACTGTTCATGATATTGAACGCTGAGTAATGAATGACCTCATATTAATGATAGTATAGGCCGAAAGGCATAACTATCCATTCGCCAATGAATGAATGCATCGAAGAATATACTGTACACTCTAATGCGTCAATGAATGAACAACTTGAGCGGTAGGGCGTTTATTATACAAGTACCCAGAAACAAAACTAAGGTTTGGTTAGTGTCTAGGGGTAAATTGAAACGGGGATCCCATGGACGAGAAGAAAAAAGCTGGAATTTGTTTGAATGGTCACTGAAATATTAAATACTCATTTACCTTGAAAGAGTTTCCTAAAGTTATGTGCACCCGTTTCTCCCTTATGCCTGACTTTGGTCTCCAAAGAACTTATCTTATCGGTATTCCGTAAATAAATTTAAATAGCTAGAATAAGTGAATATTTAATTAATATTCTAAATACAAAATTATATAATAAATACGAACGGTAAATATAGGATTATATGAATTGAATTCTTGGAAATCCTCTTTTCGTCAAAGCCAAAAGACGAGCACATAACGCCAGACTTGGAAATCGTTTTCTTAATTTTAGTTTGTGAAATCAAATCCCCAAAATTTTTGAATGTCACTTTTTTTAGTCAATTATTTTTATGTAGTTCAAAAATAGAATATTTTGCAATATTAAGTTAGAATTAAATATATAACAAATAACAGCTGGACGATTCGTTCTTATGCTATTATACATATATACCTAAAGGGAGGAGGGAGAAATGAACACCTTTCTTTCTCACACTCTCTTAATGTGAAGATAAATTACTATTGATTTTTGAATCACAAACGCAAGAATCTTTAGGTTTGGGGCAATTCCATAACAGCGCTTTGTACTGCTGTTGCCTGTTGATAGAAATAACAGAGTTTTAACCTGAAAAATTGATTTTAGGAATTAAAGTTCAAAGCATGAGGAGAAAACTGTTGCCAGGGAGCCAAGCTCTCAATGACTGAGCAAGCCAAAAGGATACTGATATCACTTTTAGATTGATCTTAAATATAGAAGAATCTAAATCATCCTTATAGTGTTCTTCTTATTTACAGAGCCAGCAGGAATGATCAAATCAATGACGAGGCTTTGTAGTGGATTGAAAAATAATTTTTATAACAGGTATGTAAATATTAAGTTTCCAATTAACTGCTTTTTAAATAAAATTTTTGGCTTTTTTTCAAATAAAATTTTTGGCAAACTTGGTAGTTATGAAATTCGCTTTTAAAACATGTAAAAATTAAAGTCCTGCCGCATTATTTCTTTCTTTTGTGGCTACAACCCTGTTCTTTTTCAAACAAATGTATTGACAATTTTTAAAATAGATGGAAGCACAAACTCTTTCACGTGTAAGCGAAGGTCTAAATCCAATACTGTAATGCTAATACTACATTCATGTCTAGAGTAGTGATGATTAGGCTACTGTTAATAGTGCAAATTATAGTTTTAGAAATTTTATAATGAGTTTTGTTTTTTTGTTTTTGACTCAGTTTGATTTTTCGTTGCCGAAAAAAGAACGAAGGACATTCATTTAAATATAGTTCAACTGACACTTTATAATTCATGAGTGGAGTTGCTCAGACCGAAGCGGAGACTCGTTTTTAGGATCACAGAAGTACTAAAGGGCATATCTAGCTTGAAAGTTTTGTAAAGTTAATTGCACCCGTTGGTCTCCCTTATGGCTGAAATATGCTGGTCTCGAAAGAATTGGCCTTGTCGATATTTCGTATTTAGTAAAGGAATTTTAATAGCTAGAATAAGTGAATGTTAAATCAATGTTGTAAATAAGAATTCTGTTCTCTAATGCTGTTCTGTTCGCTAAGAACGCTGTTGTCTCTTATATAAGAATAATAATGGGAGTGCTTTATCTTATGTCTACAAGAAACATGATGTTATCCAGTTCTGCAACCGACTCTCAATGACGAAGAATACTCAGCTCACTCTGATATCTTAACCCTATTATAGCAAAAATAATTTACATTGCCTTATCAACTCCCTCACAGAATTCCTTTTATTTCAGGTTTCGCGGTTTTTTTGTTCTTATGCTAGCAACTGCTCCCTTTGGATACGGTGTCCATTACAGTCCCGTTAACAATGCATATATAAAAGGTACGTACTTATCCCTCTAAGGGCTATATTACGTAACTGCAGTTCGTTTACATTCTCTTAAATGCTCATTCTTTTAAAAAATAAAACTTACTGAATTTCTTCCAAACAAATTTATAGTTGTTCTTAAATATGTTAGTTGTGGTTTCAATGTCCATTTCTGATTGGTGGTTCAGTATGTAACTTCTTTTTAGGGACTAATAGTCCAGTAAAATACGGGTTTGACCCGGGATTTGAGCAACAAAATGTTTTTGGTACAAATGTTCAGAAAAGCTAGCTCAATAACACATCAAAAATTGGCTGTGTAGAAATACCCCTTTTCATGGAAAAGAGATTAGAAAATGGGAAGGGGAATCTCCAATTTAAATTTGTTCAGTATTTTCTGGCTTGAAATGTTGTTTCCTATTAACTCAAGTCTGAGAAGACTGAAAATCACATTAAAATCGAATAATTCTATCACTTAATTTTTCATTCCACCCTAGCTGAGGTCAAAAGGGGTAAAAATACCATTTGTGATACATAATTGAAAAAAAGGGAAATAGTGTACCAAATGATGGACTTTTTCAAGTGCATCATTTTGATGTTCTTAAGGGTTTATATCCGAATTATATTCACTGCTCACCAAATGATGAACCTTTTTATATTATTAGTTATTTAAATAATTTCGAAGGAAGAAAAGGATGTCAGTTGTGCGGGACACAAATCTGGCTTGGACTTGAATTGTCTGAGAAGTTTTGACGATAATTTTCCTAAAAAATAAAATAAAAAATAAAATAAAAAAAAGTAAACTACTCGTCTCCCCTACTCGCACATTTTTTATGCTTTTGCTTTTGAAGAACTCATGTTTGGTTAGGAAACGTGCAAAAGCTTTGGAGAATTTGTGCTCTGACGCAAGCATGGGAACACTCTAAAAGAAGGGCATAAGGAGTGATAATATTATCTTAAATTTTGTTGGTAAATTTAGTTTTTTATTAAGAGGCTCCACATTTTTTCTGCCTATGATTATAACAGGAGTTACCGTTTGAAAAATTATGTAACAAAACCTTCTGCTGCTTTTCTTCTGAGGCACAGTACTAAATAATTGTTATCAGTGGCCTTAGTTGATAAGCATCTGATTGGCTCAATTTATTTTAGGGCTGGAGCACAAATTTCTGTTGGAAAATGATAATCAGAACTACCGTCACACCTTTGAAATCATGGGAATTGAAGTAAGTCATCATTGCGTATGATTTTGCTGTCCCTTATTTCTTTGTGCAATTTTTTTTTTACCTTTTCATAATAAAATTCGCTTTTAAAACATGTAAGTTCCAAGACTATCAGAAGTAGTCTTGGAACTTCTGATGAAAATGAGGAAGAATTCAGATTTCGAGGCTTTTTGTTATCTTTACTGGTAGATTAGTTCTATTAGGAGAACGGAAATTTCAAGGAAACAGATTTACGCCCGTAATTTGTTTTTTATAATTGTACTTTTGCCCCTTCCCCCTTTAGTGATGAAATGATAACTGCTTTTTGAGTTGCTGCAGTTGTCATGTATGCAAATGTTTTTTTAGACTCGTTTTCCTCAACTCACCGTCTTTTTTTCTTTAAATTGTTTGTCATATGAATTTGTGAATCATTTTAGGCCACCTTCGAATATTTAGCTATTTCCAAATTGTGCCAGTATGTGTAATTCCGATAACAGCTTAGTAATACAGTATTAAAATTCTCCCCTTCTGTAGGCTCCCCCTTGCATAAATAAAACAACATAAACAGGTTCTCAATTAAAATTTTTTAAAACATTTTTTTTTTATCATTCTTTAAAAATGAGCAACTCTTCATAACTTTGGACCATTAGGTGGGGTTGAGGTAGTTGCGTCACTTTTGGAGACATATTCTTAATATTTCAACAATTCTTATTAAAATGGTTGCATTAACGCTTTGACGAAACGTTATGTTTGGCTTCGATGAGCCCCAGGGACAAAAAGTAAATAATTATCAGTGGTTTTTCTATAGAGTGAGTGATATATTTTGTCACAATTTTATGGTTCTTAAATCGTACTGCAAGATTTTCACATTTCTAACTTAAATCATCTCTATTGGGCTTATAGGAGCATTAAAGATTTTCACACTTCTAACTTACATCATCTCTATTGGGCTTCTTATTTGTAGGACCAGCATGAATAATTAAATCAACAATGACGCTAATTTGTGGATTGAAGAATTTTTAGTATAACTGGTTTTAAAATTATATGTTTTTATTTGACTTTTTTTTTCAAATTCAGTTCATGGCATAATAACCTAAATAATAGCCTTCTGCATTTTTGTAGTAAAGGAAATAGCTTTAAAAAATTCCGACTGCATGATTCTTTTTTTTTAGTGGCCGAAACTATGCTTTTTCCAAAATTTGTATTGGTCATTGAAAAAGCGGATAGTGTACTGTTTCTAGAATTTACTTCAGTTTTCAAAATTTATTCTATTTTTTTAATTTCTATAATCCAGTATTTTTATATGCCCCAATTTTTTTTACCTGCTTTGCATCTATTTGTTTATATCAATTTATTGAATGACAAGTTCAGTCTGTTGCTAAACCTTTTTCCTGTAGCAATGCATGGAAATGTGATGAGTCTCTGCAATGTATGTCTCTTGTTGGTTGCTGATCGTATATCTTACTGAGACCGGTTTTGGTTTCTATACCTTTCTCTGCCAAAGTCCGTAAGTTTTATGTAAAATTCCTAAAATTTAATCCTTATGCAAAGTGTGGTTAATTGATATTTTTTAATGATTAAGAATTATTTTTGAAACGTGTCAAAAAGGTGTTTCTTTTTCTAGAGTATTTTCAGAAATTCTCTTTTCTCTGCTCCATGGCTCATCTCTATTAGAAAGAATTTTTCTTCTAAGTCATGTATTCTATTGGGTGGTTAAATGTCTCGAGTATTTCACGGAATAATTTATCAAGGTTCAAAAGAGCAGTTGGGATACATGTGCGAAACTTCAAATAGAAAAACAAAAAATATCTTATTCCAATTTGTCTTATGATGATTTGTCCTGTCTTAGCTTGATGCTGATAGTTTGGCTGCGTTCGTTCTGATTCTTCATTTGAAATTTTTCTGACTTCAGTTGTTTTTCTAAATTTAATTCTTTTTTTTTAGTTTTAGATTGCTTCACTTATATTTGTTTTGTCGTTATAATGCAGATTGATACAACTACATACCCCTTTTGATCAGATTCTCATTTTTACCAGACAAATTTGCTATGGAGATAGACCAAGAACGTTAAAAAACTTCACTTGTCAACTTTCAGGTAAGGCCAACTTGCAATCTTTCTTAAATATTTTGTTCTTAATTTATGCTCATCAAATATATATAACTTCACCTATAATTTGAACCTCGATAGTAAGTTCAATTCATTTGATGAATATGTTTAACATGTTCAATGTTTTCCACAATTTTAGGGGATATAACAAAATTTACAGAATGGTGATGTTTCATCCTAAGGATATTAATTAGCTCTTAGGTCTAGAATATAAAATCTGCGGAATTCTTTATCTTGCGTAAAAAAGAAGCAATTCTTGGCTCCTAAAATGTTTTTGGATAAATTTCATATGCGAGATCTAAATTCAAAAATGTTGGAGTCTCACTTTCCAGTCCCAAACCTGGTAAATTTTTTCATTTGAAATTAATCATTTGCATAAATGAAACATAACTCCTTCTGAATTACTGCAGCCACTGCTTAAGACCGCAGCAACCTCTTCTCCCCTTTCGTTATAGATTTTTGAGACAGATGTTTTAAGTGTTTGTTCAAGAACTTTTGAACGGTTTGAGCCCCCCCCCCCTCCCACAGTTACCGAGGTATAATTCCGTTTCTGCCAGAATTGACCTAGAAAGGGGGAGAGTCTAACCCTCTCCCGATGGAAATGGGTCAAAACATAGACCTGGTCGTAAAACTTCCTAGTTAGATTGTGAGAAGAATTAATAGAAGATTTTCAGAATTAAAGAGTATGCATTCGAATCCATATCCAGGATAAACATCAACCTCTCTATTGACATGATTCAAATTCGGTAAGAATAAAAATTATAATTCTGTTTATATGTTCGAGTAAATTTTTCCTTTTTTTTGTTTTATTACTTTCACTTTACATCAGGACAGAATTGTCCTATGCCAAAAAGGTATGATAGGCATAATGATGTGTTTGTTTTTATACCTAGTGCATGCTCTCTGTAAAATCCTTGTTCAGGGGGCATCTTTCTATCTTGGAAAGTAGTAGAATAAGGTGAACGAAACTTTCAGGAATGAATCCAGGGCCAAAAATATACACCAGGAAAAGGTTTTTTTTTTTTTGCAATGATTTTTAAATGCAAATCCAGCGCGAAGTCTGTAAACAGTGATTGAGCACATCCTTATATTTGAGCTCTAAATCTGGGGCCAAAGTAGTTTTTCTTCAGTGGTATGGTAAGTGGTCATAGGAAGCATTTAAATAAAAATGGAACTTGATGAGAGGGTGTCAAGAGTGAAGATTTGAATAAACTGGGGTGGAGAAGGAATATGCTTGGCTGTTTACTTAAGGTGGTTTGACGATGCTTTGAGTGTATAGTAGCAGGAGTTGCAGCATTGTTAATTTTTTTTTGTAAATATTCTTGAATCGGCTCACATAGTTCCATACATTGCATTACATGACGTGTTAATATTGAATGGGATCGTAATTGATTCTCCAGTTACCATCACATTTTGACACAACGCTGTGTTTGGCTGTGATAATTCCCAAGAAGAAAAAGCAAGTAATTATTAGTTAGTTTTTTTTTCAAATGAGGGCACCATTTTGTCACAATTCCATGGGCTAAATATCTTGCTGCTATATTTTCGAATTTGTAAAGAGTCTAATCACGCTCTAGAACACGAGAACGTGACGTTGAATCTCGACATTGATTCCTTTCAGATTTTTTTGGAAATTAAAATCGATTTTTTTTTTTAATTTTTGAAACGAAATTCCTACAACTTCAAAACATCAGCATTTTAGTTGTTATTTATTTTTATGTTGCGAAGAGAAAATTTTGTTGGAATTGAAATTATAATTCATTTTTTATGCTTTTGTACGTGCTTAAAGTAAAGAAGGCGGGACTAAACTCTTTTGATTCTCCCTACTACAATGAGAAAATAAATGCTGTTGGGCTTTGAATCATTATTGCATGCAGCTTTGGGTTTAGGTCAATTTAATATCAGTGCTTGAAGTTGATATTGTTAATGTCTATCAAAGAGTTTGCTGTAACTCTTTGATAAGGAGCAACTCGGTCCAATAGTAACCGAAATTTAAAAAACGGAATTTTGGTTACAATAGATGCAAAAAAATACTCGGTTTTTATGGTTATTTGAAATAGGTATGGCATCTATATATGGCATCATTACATCATGTTAATGTCATGACTCACCAACTGTGCCACGGAAAAGGTGGTATATTCTTTCATATTTTTTGCCAAACTACGATTCTCCCCTAATTAGAACCAAGTTCATTTCGATCTAAAACTCTAAGATAGTTTATCGATTAAATAGTATTGAAATTGTAAACAAAAAATGCGAATTTATTCTTAAATCGACTGAAAGATCGAGTTTCACCCCCCAAAAAAGATATTAGGTCCAAAAGCTATAAGCATGAGGAGACAACTTTTGCCAGGGAGCTAAGCTCTCAATTGCTGAGCAAGCCAAAAGGATAATGATACCACTTTTAGACTGACATTTGAACACAGAAGAATCTAAATCATCTTTATAGGGTTCTTCTTATTTACAGGACCAGCATGAATGATCAAATAAAGTAAAAGGCTTGTTTGTGGGCTGAAGAATATTTAATATAACAGGTATATAATTTTTAAGTTTTTATTTGACTGCTTTTTACCATGTTTTGTCAAATACACTTCTGGATAAAATAGCCTTAATAATCGCACACTACATTATAGTAACAGAGAAAATAGTTTTTGAATCATGTAAAGGAAAAATCCGACTGCATATTTTTTCTTCTTTTGGGGCCACAACTCTATGCTTTTTCTAAAATTTGTATTGGAGATTTGAAAATTGGATAGCGTACAAGTTTAAAAATATCCTATAGTTTTCTAAATCATTTCTGTATACTTAGTTTTCCACATTTTTTTTAAAATCCAATATTAATTTTTTTTTTCAGCTTTGTATTTGTTTGTCTGTCTTATACCTAGCCTTTTCCTTTTGCAATGCACGGAAATAAGTTGAGTGCTGGGCTGTCTTCCACTTTTGTATTTCTCCTTATCTTTCTTAAACTTTCACTTGTTTAATCTGAAAATCAATTATTTGTTATAATTTGGCATATTAAATTTTTTGGAAAAAAATTCTCAACTCTGTGTTTAGAATTCTATTTCTGTGAGTTTAATGTTGTATTTCTATTGGTTATATATAGCATGTAGCCAATCGAATATCTAAACTGTTCATGATATTGAACGCTGAGTAATGAATGACCTCATATTAATGATAGTATAAGCCGAAAGGCATATACTATCCATGCGGCAATGAATGAATGCATCGAAGAATATACTATATACTATAATGCGTCAATGAATGACCAACTTGAGCGGTAGGGCGTTTATTATACAAGTACCCAGAAAGAAAACTAAGGTTTGGTTGGTGTCTAGGGGTAAAATGAAACGGGGATCCCATGGACGAGAAGAAAAAAGCGGGAATTTGTTTGAATGGTCACTGAAATATTAAAGGACTCATTTTATATTTTAAAGAAATATTAAAGTTATATACACCCGTTGATCTCCCTTATGGCTGACTTATGCTACGTTCCAAAGAACTTGCCTTATCGGTATTCCGTAAATAAATTTAAATAGGTAGAATAAGTAAATATTGAATTAATATAGTAAATAAATACGAGCCATAAATATACGATTATATGAATTGAATTGTTGGAAATCCTCTTTGTCGTCAAAGCCAAAGACAGCACTTGGTACCGTTGTTGCCTTTTGATAGAAAAAATAAGAGTTTTAACCTAAAAATTGATTTTAGGAATAAAAGTTAAAAGCATGAGGAGAAAACTGTTGCCAGGGAGCTAAGCTCTCGATGACTGAGCAAGCCAAAAGCATATTGATCACTTTTGGATTGATCTTCAAATATAGAGGAATCTACATCATCCTTATGGAGTTTTTCTTTTTTACAGAGCCAACAGGAAAAGTCAAATCAACATTGCGGCTTGTTAATGGATTGAAGAATATTTATTATAACAGGTATGTAAAAGTTAATTTTCCAATGGATTGCTTTCTTCAAATACAATTCTCGGCAAAATTTGTGGTCAAAAAATCGTTTTCAACACATAAAAAACAAAAAAAAAAAAATCCAAATTTTTATTTAAAATTTAAAAAAAAGATAGTGTACAGTTTTAATAATTTACTTTATTTCTGTAACAACATGGTAAGGTGGTTGGTTTTCACCTACTTTGTTTCTATTTTCCCCCTAAAAAGACCCTGAAAGTTTCAACTTAATAACCTCAGCTGATCCTTAGATGTTGTTGATGTTCCTTTTTGACAACCAGAGGGCACAGTGTGTGTTTCATTGTGATCGTTACCCCTCTCAACACCCGTATACAGTACCTTTTAGAGACCCAGGATCAAACATACCCCCTTTTCCCAATAAAAAACCTTATATGTTAAGAACGGGTAACTTTTATAACTTACAACGCTTGCTACGGGGTATTTTGGGGGCATTGTCATTATTGGAGGCATAGTAATTTGACCTTTTGACTATATTTAACAAAATAGCTATTTCAAAATTATGATCAAAGCTCCTAAAGCTAATCTTGTCTTTTTGGCAGCCAGCCTAGAAGGTCTATCCATAACAGGTTGAGTGGTATTGTTTACTGGTTTTTTTATATATAATTTGCTAAATCATTTTTAATTAAATTTGTATATAAGGCATTAAGTGAATATTCTCCAAATGCCTCTTTAAAGAAATATTAATATTTATTTTGATTCTAATTTCAATAAATATATATGGGATGTATTTCGCTTTTTACTATGTCATTAATAATAATAAAAAATTCCGTAAAAGAAGTTTTTCAAAGAAAAGTAAAAGCTATCTTAATTGTTACAAACCTGACCTGCCTCATTCCCTAACTGTAAAAGTCCAAAGCACATTTAGGTCATCACTTTTCTGGGGGTCTTTTGGATAATCCTTTGAGGAGGGGGCTTCTTTGTTCCAAGTATATCCGTTTAGTTTCTATTAAAGCCTAATTTTCACAACTAGGGTGTAATTATATTTTAATCCCTAGAGTGTTTCAAATAAAAAAAGAGAATATTTTGGCCGAACGCTTGTGAGTTGAACATGTAGTCTGTTTCAATGCCTGTCTCTAATCAGAGGTCTCCAGGGGAGGGGCGCAAGCTGTGAGAAGATAAATGATTGCACACGTCCGAAAAACCAGGGATTGAGGGAGGTGGGCTAAATGTACTGTAGATTTCAGCTGTGCGTATTGTCCCGCGCTCTTATTTTTTGTCTGACGTAACTTTCTGGAATAAAATTTCACAGTTTTTTCTGTCTGAAAGGCTGTAGAAAAGCTATGTTTGCTGTTAAATTATTGAAGCTTGCGTATATTGAAACCCATACGTCATAAAAAAGATGTTGCTAATTTATATTTACTTATCATATTTGATACATTCTAAATTTGTTAAATAGCTGTGGTTCTTGTATAGTCTGCTAAGCATTATTTGCCCTTATTTAGACATACTTTAATTCACCTAGCATACCGAGCCACCAATTTATATCAGTCTTCCGCGTTTATTATATTTGTGTTTTCTCATTCTATATCAGGAATTTACAATATGACCAAAAACAGAAGATACTATTTCCATGTTGCTACCCACGCGAAGAAGAACAGCTTTTATTAAATGATGTATTTGTTGACAAGCATATGTCTGAATGATTCCATGTTGCTAACTTACTTTGACTGATAACATTCTAGGTAAATTGTAAATCTTGAGGGATTTCTTTTCTATACACCATTAATCATTCCCATTTTCAGATGTTTTTTCTGCGAAACACTCGGGAAAGAAAGCTCTGGACACGTTCAGGAAAGTTCTGAAACAATCATTCAGGAGACACAGAAAGTTCTACCAGTTAAATATATAGGGAGGAAGTTATGATACCCGGCACTACCCAGCTTGCATGAAGATCAAGTAAGTAATTTTCTAGATTTCTAAACTGTAAATATTACATTATTTTTCCCTTGCTTGTTTGATTTTATTTATTTATATAATTTTATAATATTTATTTATTTATTTATACTCATATAACCTGCACACTTTCAAATTGGCTCTCTTTTTCCCATGCCATTTAGAATCGACATTCATATCAAGACTTTAAAAATAAAGTTGCTAATGATGAAGTTAACTGCGGAGGAGGGGGTAATTCCAACTAATTGGCATATTCTGCGTGAAATATAAATATTGATATAATTAACATTTAAAAAATTATTTGAAAGGTGACGATTTAAACTTCTGCTAATCATTTATTTAACGAAGTATTTCCGTATTAATTTTTTTTTGTCTGATGTTACAGTATTGCAAACTCGAATGGTAACTTTTCTCTTTGTGTGGGTCAAAAAGTGTAACGAACTAATGAGTAAGTCAAGTTTGTTGAGACAAAAAAAAAAAAAAAATAAATAATCTCGTGCTTTACAATGAAGTAAAGAAATAATTTATAATAAGTATAAAGATATAAAAATCTGAATAAAAATATCACATTGATGCTTTTGAATCGATGAATTTTTGAATTTTTATTGTTATTTGGCCTCTGATAACAAAAAAAGGTCAAATTAGGACAATTAACATAAAGGGCAAATTGGCTCAAGTGTTAAGATTTTATTTTAATCCCAATCCCAACGAAAATTCCAATGGGTTTCTCAAAATTTCGACATGGTTAGTTTAGTGTTGAATATTGTTTTAAATCACAAAAAAAAATTATCTGAAAGGTGACGATTTAAACTTCTGCTAATCATTTATTTAACGAAGTGTTTCCGTATTATTTTTTTTTGTCTGATGTTACAGTATTGCAAACTCGAATGGTAACTGTTCTCACTGTGTGGGTCAAAAAGTGTAACGAACTAATGAGTAAGTCAAGTTTGTTGAGACAAAAAAAAAAAAAAAAAAAAAAGGTGTTCCAAGCATGTACCTACACCTTAGCTAACGCTTCAGTAAATTTTTTTACATACGGCCAACTTCATGACATATCTCCTAAATTCAAGACATATCTCAAAACTTTGAGATATGTCACGTCAACCTAGCGTGCCGAACATGTTATACCCTCAACAGGGTCTTCTAGGCTCAAGGCTCTAGGCAGGCATGCCTTTCCAAAAACTAACCCCCCCCCCCGGGCCGCGGGGCCGAAGTCCGGTTGGCCGCGGGCGGGACCCCCCCCCCCAGGGCTGGCCGCGGGAAGGCGAAAAACAATACAATAGTTGTCATCACTGCTACAGGTTAGTGGTTGAGTTAAGGTGGTTAGTTAATTTATGAACGGGTTGGTGGTGGTTAGTTAATTTATGAACGGGTTGGTGGTGGTGGTTAGTGGTTGGGTTAGTTGATTAGTCAGATTAGGTTAATATATCCAGACCAAGTTGATTGCGATAGTCTATGCATTCAACTCGGTCTGAAATACGGTAGTGGCCATGAGGCAGGACACTCACACCATTCTCGAGCACATAGACTTTGTCGGATATACATGACATTGCATTCTTTTCCACTCTCACAGTATAATTTCTATACTGTAGAGAGCGAATTGCAAGCACTTGTGCTCTCGGCACTAGGCTACTTTCTACACAGTCTCTGTACACGCTCATGTTGAAATTGCTCTTTACAAAATGTGTAGGCACCCATTTATACGCCTTCTTTCCATCCCCACTATGTGTTTCAACGCAATAAACTTTAGGGCCCGGGAACACCCCCCTGGATATCAAATCACTCCCCGTCTCTGATTTTAACATTAATAGTTGGTTGGGGGCTTGACGTTTCACCAACTCGGGGTAGAGTCATGGATTCCAGTTGATGAAATCCATCCGCGAGCTGATGTGTTCCCCCTTTTCTAGATCACCCAATAAATCTTCGGTCCCATTTACCTTTAACAGCAGAGAATCTTTATCCCAATAGTAAACTTGAACCTCCCCCTCCCGTCACCATTGCACCTTGCACACATTGCAAAAAAACGACAACATGAGCTTTTTGGAAATTTCTAGCACTGAAATGCCGCCCGCTATATTCTTGTTCAGTACCACATTTCGCTTTTGCCTGTGTAGAAGAACCATGCCAGTCTCTATGCTCGTGAACGATGTAAAATTGGGATCGGCAATAATTCGTGCACACTCTAGAGGGTCAGTCACGACGTCGCAGCGAGATCTGTTACGTACGCTTTCACACATTTTGCCAAACGCTGAATTTAGAATGAGTTTGTACATGTCCTTCTCCACCTTTGAGTTTGCCCTAGAGCGTTTATCGACAAAAGCGTCGATAAAAGTCTTTAAATATGGTCGCTGATTGAACTATAGAACCCTATGTATTTTGGTGATTTTGAAACCATTGTTCACCATCCAGGTCAAAAGCACATGGTGAACAACAATATTCTCCAGCAATAAGTTTTTGCTTTGAGGGGGTCCAGTGCATCCCTATATCTTCAACCAATTATCTATTGTAGGGGCTCAGTGAGTTTCTACTCACTGGTAGATTGATACAGGGAAAAACAAAATCTTTGACTGAATCTTGAAATGCTCGCGGACTGTGTCCGTTAATTTAAAAGAATCATCCTTGTGGCCCATTGTCCTTGACGGTGGTAATGTCGTGGAACTCACAAAGATTCTCAAGCCATTGATAGTTCCCACACGGCAAAGAGTAGTGAGACATTGCCGAGGGGTATAATGAGTTCATGTTCAAGAACACTGCATTTGACTTTGCACCACTGCTTTGTCCGCTCGGATCGGTTGACAAGACGCGGTCTCCATGAAAAACATACCCACCCCTCATTGAACGCCCTACAAAAAGGTGCTGATCTACATCGGTGATTAGAACTTTTTCCTCCCTACTAAATTTTAAAATACAATCCATCGCCAACGAGGGTGCGGAAAAATAATAGCCTATGTCTAACCCGAACTCTGAATAGATTTGATCTGTCTTCTTACGGAATATATCAAACCGAGTTAAAACGCCACTGGCCATGTACAGTCTATAATAATCCCACCTTTTTTTACAATTCCCCTTAGACCACACCTTCTTGGCAAACTCATATTCCTCGGCTGTGAATTCAATACTGGCCAGTGAATTGTAGAAAGCTTCAATTGGAGGTAGTTTCACCTCGCTTAAGCGAGCGCCAGAACAGTAATAGTCGTATGCGTATACACCTTTGCAGGTCAACAGATCATACATTTCATTGTCTGGAAAGTGCTGTTTAAGCAAGGGAAAGCTATCAAAATTGTCGCTTTTCTGCACTTGAATCAATTGACTCAATGCCTTGGGAAAAAAACTAAAAGAATCTAAAAACCTGATTTTATTAAAACACGTTTGCCCATTATCCACTGCCTGCCATTTCAGTTCGAGAAGCAACAACTTCTCGGCCGATTTGGGAATAATGTTATAGGTAAATGAATTATTTACCCATGGACTATCTACTCCCCCTCCCTTCTTGTACATACGTGCCAGTATCGGTAAAGTAAATTTTAAGTCATAATTGGAATTGTGGATCTAAATTAGGATAAAAAACTGTTTGCTAACATTTAAATTGAAAAGTTGATGCGCAACCCCTCTAAAGGTACTACCCCGCAATGAGAAGATCAGCCATACGTAATTGTGATGTTTGACAGTCGCCCTCCCACCGCCTCTTTTCCCTTTAGTCCCCTTACCCTCCTCTACAAACTCCCCCTTTAATAGTGCTTTACAATGAAGTAAAGAAATAATTTATAATACGTATGAAGATATAAAAATCCGAATAAAAATATCACATTGATGCTTTTGAATCCATGAATTTTTGAATTTTTATTGTTATTTGGCCTCTGATAACAAAAAAGGTCAAATTAGGACAATTAACATAAAGGGCAAATTGGCTCAAGTGTTAAGATTTTATTTTACATGCCTATCCTGTGTAGGCTACCATTGTTCTGACTATTTATAATTCAAGAAGTTCAAAAACAAATTATCTTGTTCACGTTTAGAAAATTTCTGGTTGGATCCAAATAAACTTTAGCTTCGTCTCTTGTCAATTTCCCTTTTTTTTTGGATTTCGTCTATAAAATGAAGGAATAGATTCTAATAATGTAGCTGTGAGCAATTTTTCAATACGAAAATAAAATGGTTTCATAAAGCTGAAGTCCTATTTGATTCCAAATGATGTATAACATGCTGTGGTTGATACAAATATGATATCATTTCGTCACTACCACTGATCGCCTGCTGATAAAATGTCATATTTTAAGTTCGTTGTAATTCAGTATTTAAGTATCATTTCGTGATTTCAGGTATTCTCAGTAACCAATGAAGGATTCCCGGAAATTCAAAGTGTCTCGAACTTGTTCAACATTCTCTATATTATCGGTTTTCAAGGTAAGTGGTTTTATGCGCGTACATTGTCTTTATTTTTTCAATTCAAACAACTATGCCTCTGGGGTCAAAATCATCGGCCCTGTGAGTTGTTACAGAAATTTCAAAAAGGGCTCATTTGATTGGAAATTGAAATTGCCCTTTTTAATAGTTGAAAGTGAGTGGAGAGTAATTAACCCCCCTCTTACGCCCACCATTTCCCCAAAAATATTCAATCAAAGTTTAGAGATAGCCTTTTGTTCAACTTAGTTGAAAGTTCTTGAAATTATGTATTTAAGGATGACAAAACCCCCAGAGCCCCAAGGGCAAAGGTTGTAAGTTATACCCTGGGGGCATATAAGGTTTTTACAGATAGAGTTGTCGTAAAACTTCAAAAGGGGCTCATTGAATTGGAAATTGAGAGGGCCAGTGCTCTTTGTTATAGTTGAAATTAATTGGAGGGACACTAACCCCCCTCTCATGCCCACCATTTCTCCAATACCTTTCTATCTAAATATATAGTAAGCCGTTTTGTTAAATGTTGCATGAAGCGCTGGGAAATAGACCGTTAGCAATAGCACCCCCCCCAGCAATCAGGGCAAGGGTTTTATGTTATGCTTTGGAGGCATTCACGATTTTTATTGAAAATTTTGCTGTATAAACTTCAAGAGGGCTCATTTGATTGGAAATTGAAAGGGCTAAGGCCATTTTTTATAGTTGAAAGTGATTGGAGAGCGACTACCGCCCCTGTCACAAACACTGTTTCCCCAAACACATCAATCAAAATTTTGAGATAGCCATTTGGTTTAACGTAGTTGAAAGTTCTAGAAATTCGTTCTTCGAGGATGACAACCACCCTAACAGACATTAGGGTAAGTGTTGTAATTTATGCCCCGGGGGTATATAAGGTGTTTATAGAAAGCGTTGTCGTTTCCAAAAGGGCTCATTCGATTTGAAATCGAAAGGCCTAGTGCCCTTTTTAATAGTCGAAAGTGACTGGAAGGCTTGACATTTTTATAGCAAAGATCGATGTGGGTATAATGTATTATTTTTTGTTGTTGTTGTTGTTTAGACCAGGGCACTTCGTATCGAAGGAGTTGTCGTGGGAACTTCGAAAAGGGTTTATTCAATTGAAAATAGAAAGGGCTGATCCCCTTTTTATTAGTCGAAAGTATTTGGAGGGCAACTAATCCCCCTTCCACTCCAACCCTCCCACCCCCACCCACGTAATTTCCCCTTATTTTTAAAAACTAAATGTTACCTTAAACATTAAATCAAAATGCACTGTGATAATGCTAATTCCCAATTAGGCATCTCAGCAGTATCCCAAGAACGACTGTGGGTATTATGTTCAAACTTTCGGGGCTACTTCTGCTCTTAAAATTTAACCAAGTCAAAATAGCCTAAGTGTATCCAAGCTATCAAAGAAAGTATAACAGATTTTTTTTTTTGGCGAATTGCATCAAGTTTTCCATTTCAGGTCAACTAGAGGAGGAATGAAACTAAATTAAACAGTACTATTTGTGTCCAGATTTTTAAAAGGTTGTATGTTGTTAAAAATTGCGGAAAATTTTTCTCCAGCTTAGAAATAGCAGGCCAAACTATAAAGTCTTAAAAAACGAAAAGATTTAAAGTATTATTTTCTTTTTCCCTGAAAAGACTATGTCAATATAAAACGAACAGAAATTAATTTAAAAAACTTTTTCCACAAAATAAGTTTTTCAAAGAAAAGTAAAGAACTGCATTTAACAAAAATGAACAAAAATAAAATCAAATAATCTACCAAGCGTGAAATTACCACAAATCAGCATCGATAAATAAATGAAACTCAAAACGAACAGAAATTACAATAATTAACCGAGTCAAACTCAAAACGAGCAGAAATTAACATAAGTTGGGCGCAAAACCCCTATGCCTTCCCAAGGCCAGAACAAAATTTACACTTTACTGAAAAAATACAAATGAATGTGCATTGTCAGTTTAATATACATATACTGATATTTAATAATCAAAATGTTAATATTATTTGATTTGTTAAAGTTATAAAAGTAAAAACATCTATTTCTAACATCCATCAACATCTAAGCCTAATTTATCAACAATTTGCCATGTTTCATAAGAACTGTTGTGGTACATGTACGGAACATCAAACAGAACAAAGAAATATCTTGTTGAATACATGGTCCTTTTTTATTTACTCTTATGATGATTTGTCCTGTCTTAGCTTGATGCCGATAGTTTGGCTGCGTTCGTTCTGATTATTCATTTGAAATACTTCTGATTTCAATTAGTTTTCTAAATTTAATTCTGTTTTATTTTTATTTCAGATTTCATCACTTACGTTTGTTGTTGTTATAATGCAGATTGGTACAGCTACATATCCCTTAATCAGATTCCCTTTTTACCAGACCAATTTGCTATGGAGGTAGAACACTAATGTAAAAAAAAAACTTCACTTCACTTTTCAACTTTCAGGTAAGGCCAACTTGCAACGCTTCGTATATATTTTCTTCTTAGTTTATGCTCATCAAATATATGTGAATGATTGACACATTTCACGTTGTATTGGAATATTAACGAAATGTTTTTTTTTGGGGGGGTGGGGGTGGATGATAGACAAATTTCACGTTGGAATATCAACGAAACGGTTACACACACACACACACACACATATATATATATATATATATATATATATATATATATATATATATATATATATATATATATATATATATATATATATATATATTATATATATATATTCATGTATAAATATGTATATATATGTAACCGTTTCGTTGATATTCCAACGTGAAATTTGTCTATCATCCACTCCCCCCCCCCCCAAAAAAAAAAAACCGTTTCGTTGATATTCCAATATAACGTGAAATGTGTCGTATCATTCACTAGAATGAACCAGTCATTGAAAATTTTAATGGTTATACAAAATAATTAGATAAAGAGAATTGTATCTAAATTAAAGTGAGTCTTTAATCCTTTTTTGACGCTAGATGTAATCAGAGCTGTAACTTAAAATTTAACAATATGTCAAGATATACTTGTAAAAAATCCTGTGGTTTGAGAAAGATCTTACAATATTGAATAATAGTATTATGAATATTTAATGTACTTTTTAGGATTATTTCTAATAAACATAATTTCGCCATGTATATAATTGTATATGTAAAAGTTCATAAGTAAATAATAAATGAAAGTATCCCGTGTATATAAAAGTATATATACTTTTTTTTAACTGCTTTGCGTTTATTTGGCTGTATAATTATTAAAATTTTCAATGGCTGGTTCATTCCTTTACTTAGCTTTCTCCTGTAGTAATATATGAAAATAAGTTGGGCCCTATGTTATTTTCTACTTTTGTATCTATTCCTGTTTTTTTTTTTAACTTTTGCTTGTTAAATCTGAATGTTAATTTCTCGTTATGATTTGGTGCATTGATTCAATTTCTTGTAAAAGAATTATAACTTTCTATTTGTGCAATTTTGTTTCTATGAGTTTAATGTATCCATTTCTGTGGGTATATGTGTATAACATCTAGTCTAATTGCGTCTCGGAATTGTTTATGGTATGGAAGGGCGAGTAAAGTATAATCCTTGTCAAGAAAAACCAAAATAACTTCCATAGAGTTCAAGTTTTTAATGATAGTTAGTTTAAGAAGGACATTAACACCACTTCTACTGATATGGATACTGACACTGATATGCTTACAAGGAACGGACTCGCATGTTTTTCATCGCCTTTAGCTGTTGACATATCCCTAAATCTTCGACTTCAGTCAGGTTATAGGAGTATAATGTGGCAGGGCAATTTCAGATCTTTAAAAATCTATGTTTTACTTCTTGTAATGCTTATTCGTGTAATATTTATCCTGAATTAGTTTCTGAGGATTATTTCATGTTTAACAGATTGAATTGTTTCATTGTTTGAATATAAGTTCTATTTTCTTTTTTTGGTGACAATACGGTCTAAGGAAGTCTTTATTAGCAATTTCTATTAGAAACAATTTGCTTACTGGCTTAGTTCCAACAGCTGTACAATCTGTGTCATCCTTCACCATATCCATTCCATTATCCTCTCAAATTATATTTTTAATAAAAAAGGCTTAAGTTGAACATACTTTCTGTTTATTTGTTATAGGTGGGAATAATAGAGCTTAGCACGACTTACATTTTGTAGCCTTTCGTACAATTTTATGTTCATTGATTTATTTTTTACCTTCTTTGATTTATTTGATACAAGAACTATAACACTCCGAATTTCTGTGTTTTTTTTTTTTGGTTTTGTTTTGTCTAGACCATGGTTTGTGTGTGCTCAACTCAAATTATGAAACTCGATTGAAGTTTTTATTATCTGACCTTGTATTAATATTGAAACTCAAATTATATATATATATATATATATATATATATATATATATATATATATATATATAGATATATATAGATATATATATATATATATATATATATAGATAGAGTATAAATTTTAGAAGTATAGATTTTTAAATTTAGCCACATTCAATTTTCTTTCCGTAAATTCTAGTCGTTCAATAGAAACATCTTAAGTATTCTAATTAGGGTGATGCATCTTGTGGTGATGTAAAATTCTGCATCCAATGATGATAAACTAGAGGCTGTTCCTTATTCCTGATTATTACTAGGATCCAATTTCTGAATTAATTTCACCGTTCATCACTAAGAGATAGAGTTTATTAAATTCATCTAAATGTGAACTTTTCTCTCCCCGGTTCTGAAAATGTACAATTGAAGTTGTAGTTTCAAATTGTAGTGGGACAAGACAAATCGCCGTTATTATATTTTTCAATAATGGTGGCATCCAGAGGATATGACGTTGAACTGATTATTCCTTGTAGGTAAAATTTCGTTTAAACAGTTTTTGGGCTATTAGTATTCATTTTAATCAAGTTCAAATTTTTCTCTGATGTCGAATCTTTACCAGCGATATCCAATATTGGATCTAATCCAATGAAACAGATGGGGTGAATCGGGTATTAGAAAACTCAGCTTTAATAGTTCATTCAAGTAGTAATTATGCTAATAATTTAAGTAATTTAATTGTTCGTGGGAATAAGTAAAGATCCAAGGCCGCGCTAATCCTGAGTTAACTGGTTTAAACCTAGAATACCAAATTTTCGTCATTAGTTTTGGTTGTAATGATGAAATATCCACTTTAACGAACTAGAGTCTCTGAGTCTGATGGTGATAAGTTAATCTGATTCAGTGTTGATTAATTTCCATGTTAACTTGGCCTTAGAGGAGGCCGGATTTAATGAATTTCTCCTTTCAGGTTTCCAACTCTGGACTGCTTCTTGCTAGCCATTATGGTACTACTGATTTACGGTAGGTCATACAGCTTTACGATTTATCTTTCCCTTGGATCATGAACAGTAGTTCACCTTCTTTTTTTTATTTGTTGAGACTTTTAAAACCTCTAACCTTTTGTGAATATCTTTCCATAATCAAGCATGTTTAGCATCAAAAGTGTTGCCACGTGTTAATTGGAAGTATTTGTTTTTAATACTGAACTCTAAAAACGGGTACATTAGAGTAGAAAATCTGAGAAAAGGTATAGAGCATAACCGCATAATATTTGGACTATAATTATGGGCCTAACGAAAAGAAGGTCTTCCTTCAATGGGGCGGGAAGGGGTCTTAAAGTAGGATTTAAAGAGGGGAAGGCATAAAGAGTGAAGGTTTAAATAAATTGGAGAGCAGGAGGAATATGCTTATCTGTGTTTACTTCAGGCTGTTTTTTGATTCAGTTAGTTTTCAGTAGCAGTAGTTTTTGTAGTAATGTGCTGCATTTAAATAGACTCGATTAGACTTGCCTTACATTCCAATATTGTACTGAACCGTAAATAATTCCCCATGCCCTTTCCATAGCATTACAGATAGGTGTTTTGAAAACTCTGGTGCGCATAACAACTTGTGTTATACTCAGGTATGTGGGTCGTTTCTGGAGTATAACCGTGGGAAACTCGGTGAAATCTTAGCCTAGGGAACGATCTACCAGTGTTCAAAGTCCATCAGACAATCAAGACTAAACATGCCTGCCTTTTATACTAAAACTTATCCGTGAGCATTGGGTAATATATACGGAATTTAGATCCTTTGAACCTGGGATTCTGGGGTCATTTTGATCCCGGAGGTATACTTATTAGGGGGTTTGACTAATGTAAACAAAATAGCTATTAAAAATTCCATCCGATAACATGGGATGTTACGGGGATTCCTGGTTTCTACGGCAACCCCTTTCATATATAGGCAACCCTTTTCATATACTTGCGATATATTTTTCTCTTTACTCTAAGCAACATTATTAGTATGACTCTGAGAATACATAATCAATTATTTTTCGTTTTGGTTGTCATGAGTACTCCTGTTTGAGTATCAAATATATGTTTCCTCCCCCTTTTCTACAAATTCCCTTTTTTTCGTGTTTCTGCTGTTCTTTAAAATGATAAAATTCACTAAAATCTGTCTGACATTTCTTAAATACGAGTTGAATGGGTTAAGTGGAAACTTGAACAACCACATGGATTTTAGGAAAAATTAATAATCGGGAATTTAATTTGTAATGTAAAAGACCTCTATATTTGTATAGGTTTCGGTTGTAACTGGTGCCAAAAAAAAAAGAAAAAAAGAAATGCTGATGAAAAATTATAAAAATTTTATGCCACTAAACAGCTTAAGAAGATTTAGTAAGTCATTGGGAATCAAAAGGTTGTTAATTTTTTAGTTTCTGCAAACCAAATGCGTTGTTTTTAAATCTAACTAATCACTCTTGGAATTTTAATATCTAGAATTATTGAATATTAAGTAAATGTTGTCAATAAAAATTCAGTTTTTACACTTTTCTCTCTTATGAAAGAATAATAATGGGAGTGCTTTATCTTATGTCGACAAGTAACATGTTATCCAGTTCTGCTACCGACTCTCAATGACGAAGAATACTCAGCTCACTCTGATATATCAACCCTATTATAACCAAACAATTATCTATTTCTTTGTCAACGCCCTCACGGAAATCCTTTTTTTTTCAGGTTTCGCGAAGTGTTTGTTCGCATGTTAACAAGTGTTCACAGTAGACACAAAGTCTATTAGTTCTTTGGCGACGTATATCTAAAGGTATGTACTTTTATCTCAAAGGGCCATATCTCGTACGTATAACTCACTCATATTCCGTTAAAAACAAAGTTACTGTGCTTAAATAGTTGGCTCATAGGTAAACGAATCCCCAATTCCTATCTTGCCATTCAAAATAAGAACTGTGCTCGTTCAACATTTTAAGCGATTATATCACCGATGATATTATTTCTCATTTCGTTTCATCACCACATTGATATTCTTGAGCGAGCATAATAGTTCAAAAGCAGCCATTGCTACTTCACATCAAGTGATTTTCTTGAAGAATTATCATCTACTTCCGTTATAATTAAAAATAGGCACAATATCGTTATTTTAGTGACAAATTTTTCACTTTTTTATAATGCTGAAATTTTTTTTTCTAGTTTGCACTTCTGATAGCATTTTAGAATATTGATCAAATAGAAAGAAAGTTAATAATTGGGACGACACGTCCTATTCTGAATTCCTTGATTTTTCAAACATATGAAGCCTCAGACAAATCTGAAACCAAGAAAAATCTGATGAAAGTTAACCTGCCTTTTTGATAGATAATCCTAAATAGGTAACCACATTGCTCCTTTGTCTATTTTGAAAGACAAAAGGCTTTACACGATAATATAGAATTTAGACAGTAAGTGTTTTAATAGGTGTGCGTGTAACTAAACCCCTGTGCAACTCAACCCCGTTTAACTGAACATCTGTGCAACTAAACCCCCGTGAAACTGAACCCCTGTGCAACTCAACCCTCGTGCAACTCAAACCAGTATTTCAGTATTTTTCAACCATTAGGCAACATCATGGGGTAAAACAAGTTAGAATCTGTTCATGTTATACCTTGTTGTAATCGTTTGTTTTTGAAGTCATGAAACAAATGTGTGTCAAGATCATTCATAAAAAAGCTCTCTTTTGTTGTCACAAAAAAATAATAAAAAATAAAACTAATAAACACAGCCTAAGTTTCTACTACCTATGCTGTTGTAATAAATATCTCTGTTGAAAATTTCTGAACTTTGCCAAATCGGGCCAAATCGTACTGTAAAATACAGAGTGAATCGGAAATTAGAAAACTCAGTTTTCGCTAGCAAAACTACTCATTTTGACGTTAATAAGTGAAAATTTGCTGTTAAATTAATCCCATAATTATGTTGACTATAACTAACAAAGAATAAATGTAGCCTCCAGATTGAAATCAGCAAATTTTACTAGACAATTTTATGAAATGATCAATAAATAAAGCTTTTTAGAAGCCAATCTGCCCAGATCTCCTTTTTTCAATCTCCTAATTAGTATATTGCCAAGAATAGTCCTTAAAAATTACCTTAGGTTGAGTAAAGTTTCAATATTCTTAGGTGGAAGTAGTATTTCCTGAGTGTTGTAACATTCTCTATAAATAGTTGAACCCTAGATTAATTTTGATTTGCCTTCACCCCCAAGCCGAACGGTGGCTTGCTGGGCTCTTTTTCAATTTGTTTTGCACTTTGAAATCTGCTTTTTTTCTAAATAGTTTTTAAAGGATTCGTTCAAGTTGAAGTTTTGAATATTTTAGATGTCTACCTCTTTACTTTATGACGATCATGATAGCCCTATTTGTCAAATGGTGTTTTAGGATGGCTTCATTTGAGAACTCGGCCCCTCCCTCTCTGATGTTTCTTTTCAATGGTATATATGAATGGCTGTAATGCTATCTTCCGGTATCATTTTTTTTTTGTTGGTTGATTGCAACTGTTAAAAATATTTTAAAAGTTGTAATTTTTGAATGTGTATTTGACTTGAAATTGGAAATTAAAGTGAACAAAAGGCTCATTTCTTTCATTAATTCTTTCTCTTTAGGGCTTTAATCTTTTTTTGGATGTTATCATCTCAACTTTGACTTGACTAAAACATGCTGCTGTATCTTGATAAGCCCATGAAAACTAGGCTTTCTCCACAATGCCAATAATCCTTCCATAGGTTGAACTCAAATTCTGAAGGTTTATACACAAATACATATAAACATATTTGAAGATTGGCTGATACAGTAAATAATAAGTGAATATTAGCTCGTCTCCTTTTTTGAGGCTTAGAAAGGGAAAGCTCTTTTCTGGGGAAACTTCCGAATTCAGAGTTATTTCTTCAAAGATTTAGGTAATAAACGTTATGCTGTTGTATTTATTTTGTATCTTTCTGACTTATTTGATAAAAGAACTATAACGCTCCGTATTTCTGGCTGTTATCTATTGATCGGGGTTTGAATGGTCAGTATAGCAATGATCGATGTCTTCTTACCTTTTTAAAATCCAAATCTAACTTACCGATCGAAATTCACATCGGAAAGTTTAGAAGCATAGATTTTTAGATTTGCCCAAACTCTCTCTTTCCCAAAATTCTAGTCGTTCAGCAGAAACTAATTATGGTCATGTGATGATAAACTAGAGGCTGTTGCTGATTCCTGATTATTTCTAAGATCCAATTTCTGAATTAATTTTCCCGGTCATCACAAATAGTGAAGGTTTATATTATTTAACTAACTATGTACTTTTCTCTCGCTGGTTCCGAAAATATCAAGTGAACATCCAGAGCCAGTCCAAAAGCAGGTGGTCCCCAAATTAGGCGGGAATAGGTCGTAATAATGGATTTAAAGTAAAATGGAACTTCTCAGAAGGATGATAAATTTGATCATAAAAAAAATGTCTATTTTGTAATGTCTATTATGTAATGTCTATTTTGGTGATGTGATGATAAACTAGAGGCTGTTGCTGATTCCTGATTATTTCTAGGATCCAATTCCTGAATTAATTTTACCGTTCATCACAAATAGTGAAGGTTTATATTATTTGACTAATTACGAACTTTTCTCTTGCCAGTTACGATAATATCCAATTGAAGCTTCAGTTTCGAACTGCAGTTGGAAAAGAAAATCAGTAATGGTTGGATCTAGAGGATATGAAATTGAAGTGATTATTCCTTGTAAGTACACCTTAGTTTAAAACGATTGTTGGGCCGTCAACATTTATTTGAACCTAACAATTCTTATGCCAAATTTTTTACCAAGCGATTTCCAATATTGGCCCAAATTTAATTAAAATAGAAAGAGTATCAGGAATCAGAAAACTCAGCTTTAATTGTTAATTAGAGTATTAATGTTACTAATCATGTAAGTAATTTAATGGTTAGCGGGAATAATTTAAAGATTCAAAACAGCGTTAATCAGAACTTAACTAGTGTAAATGCTGAATACCGACGTCCCGGAATACTGAAGTGACCCGGTTAAATTTACTTTGGCAGCCGTGAGCCCTTCTAACAGCCGGATTTTGGTAAAATACCTGTCAAGATAGAGGTAAGAGCCCTCTTCTAACTCCTTCGAAAGGTGAAGAACAGCTGCAGTTCCTAATCCCTTACTTTTCAGGTCTGGGGGTAAAGTGGTTTTTTTTTTCCCTGGTAGATCGTGAAATCGTACACCAAGCCCGAGGATCCAGCCAACACGAAATTCTTCAGTCCAAGGGGATTAGATTTGTTGGGAACATACTGTTTCAGATTGCACCCTCCCGCAAACGGGATCATATGCTCATATATACTCAAAAACTGCTCTCGTTTCAGTTTAAAACACTGTTGGCGAAGTGCTTCTAGTAGAGGGCTGACTTTCCACAAGCGATCTGTCGTCTTTGTCTCCGGTTCGACATCGTTATAAACGAGGAACTTTAAATTCCGTCGTATTGTAAAAAAGACATGTTTTGGCAGACAACAGGTACTTGGAACTTCTGGCTCCAGTACATACGTATTCTCGGGAACTTCAGGTTACTCATAATAATTGACAGATCAAAAAACCCCTCAGTTCAGAAGACGATACCGAAAGGGATTTGCCCGGATTTTGTTTGAGGATATTGTAGCTCATGGCAAATGTCATTTTTTTCAAACACACTATCCGGAAAGTACTCAAAGAATTATTGGTGCGGTTTCCATTTAGTCCTGGGAGAAATATCATCAGTAGTCGTTGGCAGGTACTGGAAGAGGTCGTTAAGTGAGGACGGTTGTGTCCATTTTCTAAGTGGACGACGTACTTTGCCAGACTTAGTCTCTCCCGCACCACTACTCGGAATACCTGGTTCGTCTTCCACACTGGAAGCTGAAGGATCTTACTCTTTATCGTCAAAAAGAACATCGAAGTTCCTGACGCTTACAGTTTCAAGAACTGGTTCCTTTTCAGTATCTGATAGCGGCAGTCATTGAGGGGGTGCATCTGTAACCGAAAAAATAAAAATTCGGCTACAGAAAACTGGACTCAGATTGCATATCAGCAAGAACAAAAACCACAAAACGTGATTCAGGTAAGTTACATTCATCCAACCTGTCAACATACAAAAGCCATAAAAATAGATTTCTTAAGGCGGCGTTTTAATTGGAAATGCTTTTGCTCATTTGCCCACCCATGCTTTGAGTAAATATGCCATCCAGCTCTGTCGACTCTGATTGGCTGCTGTTAATAATTTACGTGAAGGTTTCGGGTATTAACACGGTTGTCAGTAAGCTAAAAAGGACTACTGCAATCCTAAGATGTGCCTATGAGTCAAGGACCCTTCCTTGGTCTTCCAGACCTTCATTTCGATCGGCAGCAACTTCAAACGTCTTGAAAACAAATAAAAGGAAACAGTCTAACCTGTTGGACTTCTGCGTTCAGACCGAACGTCCAGTCGGTTGGACAAGCAAAAATATCGACCAGTAGATGGGGCTACATGTGAACATTATCAATGTTCTTGGCCTAGAGCAGTAGCCTATTCTCAGGTGTACTTGCAAGATTTTTGCAGCCCATAAAACGTACTAAATTTTTTTTTTCGAAATTTTTCTACCTGGGTCCCTTCTTCGACGTCCAGACTTAACACACGAATTTGCTTGCAAGTTCTCCGCCATTTCTTTTAGAACTGAGAAAAAAATCACACATGGCTCTTGAAGTGTCTTCTTATGAGCTGTGCTATCGCTGAGACTGGACTTCGCTCAGCTTGAACGAAAAAGTTATGAAGCGAACGTCCAACGGGTTGGACGTTTGGTCCGAGGAGGTTATTACATCTTTTCTTTCATGTTATGTTATTTTTTCCAACTATCACCGTTTTGTTTCCAAATAAACCTATTTTAACATCTAAAACAAAAAAGGTATATTTAGGCTGAATGCTTGTGAGCTGAACATGTTGCCTATTGCAAAGGTGGAAGTAAGAGGTCTAATTAGCCTAATAGATAAATAGGAATGGTTGAACAAAATCGTAGGAAAACCATGATAAAAAAAATTCTCTTTTTGCTCTAGGCTCTTTACTCTAATGATTTAATTGAGGACTTGAAGTCAACCATTTATCTGATCCTCAATCATCCATAGCAACTCATTTTTTTTTAGTCCGCCTTCGGCATCTGTGTATTGATAATTTTACCGAGAATGGAGACTTCTGCATGTTGTTGCCCATATATGTAAGAATAATATATATACATATATATAACCCAATTGTTATTAAATGATGCTTTATTGACAAGCATATGTCTGAATGATTTTATGTTGCTAATTTATTTTTTCTGATTACAGTTTAGGTAAGTTATAAGTGTCAAAACTTTTTTTTTCTGTTCACTTTTAATCTTTTTGATTTCCAGGTAATTTTGTCTGCGCGAACATTCAAGGAGATATTTAAAGAAAGCTCTACCAGTAAAATCTATAAAGTATGCTTATGACACTACGCCACCCAGCTTCCAAGTAAGTAAATCTTCAGATTCTTAAATTATGTATTTGCTTACGTACGCTTCTTTTTAAAGATTTTTTTTCTTTTGTTTAAAAAACAACTAGTACATAAGGGATGGGATTTCCCAGTTTTCAGATCGTTTCCCTATCCTATGTCGTTTAGAAACATAAGAATGAAGCTTCTAGTATATGCTTTTTTCTCGAGTGGTGTTTTTTCAGGGGGGGGGGGGGGAGGAGGTGGTTGACAAAATTTAGATTGGGACGTGAACGAATCGGAAAATTAAATGCAAAATATAAGAAATTATTATAAATATTTCGGGGACTAGGGTACGAGCAAGAAGCTGCCCTATGTTCTCCTGCGTGTTTAAGATACGGATTGTTTTTTTTTCTTTTTTGTTGCCAGTATACACTTTTCTTAAAAAGTGGATATTTTTTTTTTATTTGGTTCCCAATTTTTTTTTCTTCTTCTAGATTAATAGAGTCATCTTGAATGTCTATTCTGTTAGATTGTTGGCTATGAATCTATCACATAACTATCCATTTCTCAAAGTCTCTAGTAAAAGAGAATCGAACAAGTAGAGAGCTATTTCTTGATTATTCCAAATTATTATGATGTAAATTGTAAAATTGTAGCCGTGCACTGGAAATATTTCTTGTCTCTTATATAAACGAATTATATAACTTCATTTATTCCCATGGATTTGAGATATTTGTTGTAACTTGAATAGTCTAATAGAAATTATTTGATGGTTGACGGTTCAAATATATGCTCAGTATTTGTCTTACGTTGTATTTGTCACCATACCAAGTGTCTATACATCTACGTCACTTAGCATTTTCCGACAAAATTGAGAAAAATCCAAATAAAAACCTCAGTTGTATTATTTTTGACCTTTGGCCTTAATCGAGGAAGAAAAATGCGAGCTACTTGCTATAAGGACAATAGTTTCGCTTTTTTAAAAACTAAATTATAAAAAATGTCTATGACAGACCAACTTCATCCTAACCATTTTATAATCCAGAAAAGATATTATTTTTCTTCTTTAAAGAAAAAACTACCAAAAGCTTTTTTAGTTTTTACTATAAATTAAAATAATCTGTTGTTTTTTCCAAGTTTTCTATATTTGTCAAAAACCTTAAAGTTTGGTAATAAATCCTAATGCTAGCAAAAATAAATTCATGTGATAAGTCAAATCTATATGAACATATAATGGGTACTTACAGTCAAATCCATGAGGAATTTAGAGTAATGGATGATTAACTACATTAATTCATGTCTGTATTTACAAATCTAACTATATTGATGTAAGTTGCTTGTTGTGAATGATGAATGCACTTGCCCTCTCTGACTTGTGTTGAAAAATCAGTGTCAATGTACTCTACCTGATGCATATTCCTTATGATTTACATAAATTTTATTACAATTATGATACTTTAATACTTTTTTTTTTATTTTTGGCTCTGCAATGAAGTTGTTTGGCGCATCGAGTGCCCCAACTTACCACATGATGAACATCTACTCGTAGAAGACATGTTCCAATTCTGTTTTATTGGTTTTGCACGTTAAAATAGTAAGTTTCTTTTAAAATATGTTTGGATTACGTTCCCTTGCAGATTGATTCTTAGACACTCCCCCCTCCCCCAAGTAAACTTTGAGATATTGATTTCCCCAAATGGAATTTTCTATTTCCGCCCTAACTTCTCCCTCTATGAGAACTCCCCGCCTCCCCCTAGTTTTTTTACTATATCATTTACTTTTTAATATTTATAATATAATATTAATAATAGCAATAATAATTTATTTATAACCCGCTAATAAAATAAGGAGAAAGCATAGTACAAAGAAAAATGAAAGGAAAAACGACAAAACACATGTAAAAACTACCAATGAACAAAATACGGATGAGCCTGTAGCGTAGCCCGAGCTTTTCAGGGGCTGCCTTTAGCAGCTTAGCATGAAGTAGCCCAAGCTTATTGGTCACATCAGACTTGCTATTATTATCAATAAGTTTTCGGTTCCGAGTACATGAAGGTAAATAAGGAAAGAAATTAAGATGTCGAAAGGTTTTCACTGTTTTAATAAGTAAATATTGAATCAAGGTTGTTAGTAAAATTTCAGTTTGTATAGAAGAATAATACTGATAGTGCTTTATCTTATGTCTACAAGAAACATGATGTTATCCACTTCTGCTACCGACTTCTGCTAACGATGCTAAATTGGTTATCCTCTCACCTTCACTTGGTCACATTGAGTATTGTCATTGCAGGTTATTTCTTCCAAAATGGAGAACCTTGCACTTTTCAACATTAAATTTGAGCCTCCTTATATATTCCCATTTGTAAAATCTTTCTCAAACTCTAACTCAAAACTCAACTCAACTCAAACTCAGCTCACTCTGATATCTCAACCCTATTATAACCATAAAAGTATACATTTCCTTGTCAACTCCCTCACGGAAATTCTTTTACTTTAGGTGTATGACGAGTCTGGCTCTTGTAATTAGAATAATTAAAATATAAATTATTTATTTAAAATATATTTTTGTGGTGTTATAATAATATAATACATAATTGAAAAAATATGTAATTGAAAGGTTGTTTCCTATTAATTCAGTCCGGGAGATTGGAAATGTCATCTGAATTGGAAAATTCCATTACTTAGCAGATTTCAATTATTTCCACCCAAGTAAGGTCAGAAAAGAATGAAAAGCCAGAATTGTAATTTGTGCAGTATTTGGTGGACTGAAAAGTCGTTTCCTTTATAAAAATTTCATCACCTAGTACCCCATTTCCACCCTAGGCGAGGTCAGAAATACCATTTTTTAATATATACCATTAAATGCCATTTAAATACCATTTTTTAAAATGGTTCAAAATACCATTTTTTTTTTACAGTAGTTCAGTGCCAATCACTAAGACATGGCCAGTTCCCCAACAGCAGCTTAAAAGAATATGCTACGTTAGAAACTTGTTTGTCATTAAAAGAAGTGTTTTTAAGGACGAAACGGACATGTTTACCTTACTTTCGCAAAGTTAAATGAAGCAAAAAGTAAAAAAAAGATTTAATAAATGTAAAAAAAATGATGGAATCGGGAAAAGACTTCCAATTCCATCACTTGAGGTTCTTGAGGCTTTATTTCCAGATTTTATTCACTGCTCTCCTAATGATGAACCTATTTTGTATTATTAACTACTTTGATAATTTCAAAGGAAGAACAGGGTATCAGTTGTCCGGGACACTAATCTTGCTCGGACTTGAATTTCCTAAAATTTTTGATGAAAATTTTCCTGAAACAATAACACGTTAAATCACAAGAAAATAACAATAAACAAAACAATAAAATAGTAAGTTAAACCACAATTTAAATAGCAATAACGTAAAAACCTTCTGAAAAACGACTAGAATAGGTTTTTCTTCACTGTAAAAACCTTCTTCCATCCAGCTCGATTATCCCACTTTACAAGTCCTGTATCAGACCCACAGCTGAATATGGACACCCGCTATATGCTGGTGCCCCGAAACTGTGCTTTGGAATAAAGCAAAGCTAGAGCAGGAATGTTCCCAAATGTCGGGAAAATAGTTCAGTACTTTTTCTCACTCCCTTTCTCAAACGTTATTGCCGAGCTCAAGTTTTCTCAAGGAAGTGAATACTTATAAGCAAAACCGACTGAGTGTAGTGACTCTTTCTGCAAAACTTAAAACCAAGTGTGGCCTTAAGCACAATTCAAAAGGAGGGGTTGACTCGGGCAAGTCAGTGCTAGAGCTAGAACCCGGACTAGTCAAGCGTGTACTCAAAGTTAAGGATAGTGCCTCTTCTCGTGACTGTAACGTTTTGAACCAAAGCATTGTGTATGCTCTGGCCAAAAATATTGTTTGTGACACACGTGAACAGTCCGATTCCGATTAATCTTGTCTATTTGTCTTGTATTATTTATTTGAATGTTCCTTCTTGAACCTTTTGATATTGATTTTGATTAAAAATAAATTGAAAAAGGTTAAGAAACGAGAATCTAGCTGCCCATCAATTATTCTATTGTATGGGGTTGAAGGACCAAGGGACAATCGCTTTTAATTCCTTCACTATTCACTTCACATTTATACGGTTTTCCCACCGTGAAATTTCCCTGCTGTGGTACCTTTGCATTTTTATTTCTATTGCGTGCCTGACGAAAACGATGAACGACATATATGTGTTCATAGACTGAGCTGACCATGCTTACCTTTGACTGCTAAAAAGAAGGATATACAGCTCGTGTTTTCTCAAATTTATGACAGGACTTCACAACAATTCACTTGGCACGGAATCAACATTCATATTAAAGCGAGATTTTTCACCCGTTCTCTCTCAAAATTAAAAAACACAGCTTTTCCGAAAATTTCGGGCATGCCGCGGTTTTTACCACATTTTGGTTCAAGGATGCCGCGGAAATGCCGCTTTTTTACGAGGCCGGCGCCGCAGAGCGGTGTCGGTCGAGTGGCAACACTGGTATGCCGAGCCTTTGGTTCTGAATATCCAATTGGAAAGCTGAATGGAAGAGTACTAATTAGTCTCTTGAAAAGTCTATTTGACAAATAGCAAAGGCTGAACCCAACTCAAAGAAAATCGAATAGATTAGGGATATGACCTACAAAGGCGCTCAGTCTTCGACCAAAACTGTTACCAATTTTTTGTATTAGGATTTCTATTATAATCATTTGATCAAGGACTTGAAATCAACCATATACCTGATCCTTAATTATCCATATTAATCTATTTTCTTTATTCCGTATTCTACATCTGTGTATTGATATTATTGATATGAAAAAAAAAATACTTATTTTTATTAAATGATGCTTTATTGACAAGCATATGTCTGAATGATTTTATGTTGCTAATTTATTTTTTCTGATTATACTTTATGTAAGTTATGAGCCTCGGAACTTTTCTTTTCTGTTCACTTTTAATCTTTTTGATTTCTAGGAAATTTTGTCTGCGCGAACATTCAAGGAGATATTTAAAGAAAGCTCTACCAGTAAAATCTATAAAGTATGCTTATGACACTACGCCACCCAGCTTCCAAGTAAGTAAATCTTCAGATTCTTAAATTATGTATTTGCTTACGTACGCTTCTTTTTAAAGATTTTTTTTTGTTTAAAAAACAACTAGTACACAAGACAATGCCGTATCCAGGGGGGGGGGGTACCCGGTTTGAACCCCCCCCCCCCCGAAATGTTTTTTTGACTCAAAAAAATGTAACAAAAATGGATATAAACAAATTTTGTATGCGTTTTTTGAGGTAGTTTTGTTTAAGCCCCCCCCCCCCCCCCCCTAAAAAAAATTAGTACCCCCCCCTCCCGCCCCCGAACAAAAATCCTGGATGCGCTTTTGACACAAGGGAAGGGATTTCCCAGTTTTCAGATCGTTTCTCTATCCTATTTCGTTTAGAAACATAAGAATGAAGCTTCTAGTATGTGCTTTTTTGTCGAGTGGTGTTTTTTCAAGGTGGGGGGGTTGACAAAATTTAGATTGGGACGTGAACGAATCAGAAAATTAAATGCAAAATATAGGAAATTATTATAAATATTTCGGGGACTAGGGTACGAGCAAGAAGCTGCCCTGTGTTCTCCTGCGTGTTTAATATTTTTGCGTGTTACGGATTTTTTTTTTTTTTCATTTTTTTTGTGACCAGTATACATATTTCTTAAAAAATTGATTTTTTTTTTTTTTTTTGGTTCCCATTTTTTTTTCTAGATTAATAGAGTCATCTTGAATTTCTATTCTGTTAGATTGTTGGCTATGAATCTATCACATAACTATCCATTTCTCAAAGTCTCTAGTAAAGGAGAATCGAACAAGTAGAGAGCTTTCTAATTACCCCAAATTATTATGATGTAAATTGCAAAACTGTTAGCCTTGCACTGGAAATATTTCTTGTCTCTTACATAAACGAATTATGTAACTTCATTTATTCCCATAGATTTGAGATATTTTTTGTACCTTGAATAGTCTAATAGAAATTATTTGATGGTTGACGGTTTAAATATATGCTCAGTATTTGTCTTACGTTGTATTTATCACCATACCAAATGTCTATACATCTAACGTCATTTAGCCTTTTCCGACAAAATTGAGAAAAACCTAAATAAAAACATCAGTTGTATTATTTTTGATCTTAGCTCTTAATCGAGGAAGAAAAATGCGAGCTACTTGCTATAAGGACAATAGTTTCGCTTTTTTTTTAAACTAAATTATAAAAAATGTCTTATGACAGAACAACTTCATCCTAACCATTCTATAATCCAGAAAAGTTATTATTTTTCTTCTTTTTTTTAAAAATAAAAACTACCAAAAGCTTTTTTAGTTTTTACTGTAAATTAAAATATTCTGTTGTTTTTTCCAAGTTTTCTATATTTGTCAAAAACCTTAAGGTTTGGTAATAAATCCTAATGCTAGCAGAAATAAATTCATGTGATAAATCAAATCTATATGAACAGATAATATTTTGAAGGTATAAATGAAAGATAACGAATAAAAATGAGAAGCCATATCAAACAAAATTAACAGATGTTACTATTGATTAATAGATGCAACCTAAAGTAAACAAAACTTCAAATGACTAATCAAGTCAGTTTTAAAACGACTAGAAATTGCCACAAATAAGAGTTAAGCTACCACCTCTGAAAGTCTTCCAAGAGCCAGAGTATCATTTAGTATCATCCCTGTCTTGATTTGCCTTGCTTCATCATCAGGAATAAATCTACGTCTGCCAAGGGGCCGAGCTGGGTGTTGTTGCTCGTAGTTAAAACTTATTAAAAAAGTGACCAAGTTCTGTGGCTTTTATTTTACGATGGTGTACTTAGAGTCAAATCCATGAGAATTTTTGAGTTATGGGTGATTAATTACATTAGTTCATGTCTGTATTTACAAATCTAACTATAGTGATGTAAGTTGCTTGTTGTGAATGATGAATGCACTTGCCCTCTCTGACTTGTGTTGAAAAATCAGTGTCCATGTACTCTACCTGATGCATATTCCTTCTAATTTACATAAATTTTACGACAATTATGGTACTTTAATACCTTTTTATTTATTTTAGGCTCTGCAGTGAAGTTGTTCGGCGCATCGCGTGCCCCAATTTACCACATGATTAACATAAACTTTTAGAAGACATTTTCCAATTCTGTTTTATTGGTTTCGCACGTTAAATAGTAAGTTTCTTTTATAATATGATTGGATCAAGTTCCCTGGCAGATTGATTCTGTGACACTCCCCCCTCTCCCAAGAAAACTTTGAGATATTGTTTTCCCAAAATGGATTTTTCTATTTCCGCCCTAACCCCTCCCCCGATGAGAACTCCCCACCTCCCCCTAGTTTTTTTAGTTTGTCATTTACTTTTTAATATTTATAATATAATGTTAATAATAGCAATAATAATTTATTTATAACCCGCTAATAAAATAAGGAGAAAGCATAGTACAAAGAAAAATGAAAGGAAAAATGACAAAACACATGTAAAAACTACAAATGAACAAAATACGGATGAGCCCGTGGTGTAGCCCGAGCTTTTCAGCGGCTGGCTTTAGCAGCTTAGCATGAAGTAGCTCAAGCTTATTGGTCACATCAGAAGTGCTATTATTATCAATAAGTTTTCGGTTCCGAGTACGTGAAGGCTAATAAGGAAAGAAATTAAGGTGTCGAAAGATTTTCACTGTTTTAATAAGTAAATATTGAATTAAGGTTGTTAATAAAATTTCAGTTTGTATAGAAGAATAATACTGACAGTGCTTTATCTTATGTCTACAAGAAACATGTTGTTATCCAGTTCTGCTATCGACTCTCAATGACCAAGAATACTCAGCTCACTCTGATATCTCAACCCTATTATAACCATAAAAGTATACATTTCCTTGTCAACTATAATAATATAACACATAATTGAAAAAATATGTAATTGAAAGGTTTTTTCCTATTAATCGAGTCCGGGAGACCGAAAATGGCATCTGAATTGGAAAATTCCATTAGCTAGCAGATTTCAAATATTTCCACCCAAGCAAGGTCAGAAAAGGATGAAAAGCCTGAATTGTAATTTGCGCAGTATTTGTTTGACTGAAAGGTCGCTTCCTATTTAATCAACTCTGGGGAGCCCGAAAATTACATAAGAATTTAAAAATTTCGTCACCTAGTACCCCATTTCCACCCTAGGCGAGGTCAGAAATACCATTTTTTTTTAAATATACCATTTTTTAAAATGGTTAAAAATGCCGTTTTTTTATATATTTTTTTTTTTTTTTTACAGTAGCTCAGTGCCAAGCACTAAGGCATGGCCAGTTTCCTAACAACAGCTTAAAAGAATATACTACGTTAGAAACTTGTTTTTCATTAAAAGAAGTGTTTTTAAGGACAAAACGGATATGTTTACCTTACTTTCGCAAATTCAAATGAAGCAAAAAGTAAAGAAAAAAGCCAAAATAAAAGTAAAGAAAATGATGGAATTGGAAAATAACTTTTCCAATTCCATCACTTGAGGTTCTTGAGGATTTATTTCCTGATTTTATTCACTGCTCTCCAAGTGATGAACTTATTTTATATTATTAACTACTGAGATAATTTCAAAGGAAGAACAGGGTATCAGTTGTCCGGGACACTCGTCTTGCTCGGACTTGAATTTTCCGAAATTTGTTGATGAAAATTTTCCTAAGACAATAACAAGTTAAACCACAATAAAATAACAATAAACAAAACAATAAAATAACAAGTTCAACAACAATAACAAGTTAAACCACAAGTCAAATAACAATAACCTAAAAAACTTCTGAAAAACGACTAGAAAAGGTTTTTCTTCGCTGTAAAAACCTTCTTCCATCCAGCTCGATTATCCCACTTTACAAGTCCTGTATCAGACCCACAGCTGAATATGGACACCCGCTATATGCTGGTGCCCCGAAAACGGTGTTAGCACCACTCCAAAAGATTCAAGATAGGGCAAACAGGGCTAGCTGTGCCTCTGCACATGACTCGCTCCAGCCTCTAAAAGAAAGGTTGGATGTAGTGTCGATGCCTGTTTTCTACAAGTACATGAATTCGCCTCTCTCAAACGAGCTCTCTCGTTTTGTTCCTCCCTTTATCCAACGGAAAAGACAGACGCGAAGGCACACAGCTCGGTCCAATTATCTAAAGGAGGACACGCCAAGAACCGAGTACTTGAGGAAGAGCTTCATCCGGCGTTGCACCTCTATCTGGAACGATCTTCCTGGGGAAGTTATTCCTGCAAATCCCTCTGTTGACTCCTTCAAAAGAAGGTTCAACATACATTTGAAACCTCGAGGTTTATTTTCACACAGATATTTGAACATTGACATTTTCAATAGACATTTGAAACCTCGAGGTAGACATTTGAAATCCCAGGTAAGATCATCGCATATGAGTTTGCTTCCCTTTATTTCTTTGTGCGATTTTTTTTTTTACCTTTTCATAATGCGTTGCTGATACGATAGGGACTCGTATTTATTTTGTCGTCTTTAGCTGTTGACCTAACCCTAAATCTTCGGCTTAAATCAGGATTTACGAGTAGACTATAATTTGGCAGTGCAATTTCATATCTTCAAAATTTATTTTTAATTTCTTATAATGCTTTTTCATGTAATTCTATTTACAGAATAAGTTAATGCTGATTATATAATTTTATACAGATTGAACTTGTTTTTTTCACAATCTATTTTGGATTTCCTTTATTTGGTGACAAAGCGCTCTAAGGAATTTTTTGTATCAATTCCGTCACCGGCTTTGTTCTAATACCTGACCCATTCTTTTTCATGGGTAATTTAAGGGTTGCTGATACAGTGCATATCCGTTCTTAAAATTTAGCCCTGCCTTTTTTTTAAGTTTTACAAGGGAATGCTATTGTCTGGGGAAACTTCCGAATTCAGAGTTCTTTATTTACAATTTTGGCTGTTAAATGTTATGCTATTTGATTTATTGCATATCTCCTCTGATATATGGGATAAACAAACCATGACACTTGGAATTTCTGGGTTTTCTTACTAGACCGTGATTTGTATGCTCCACAGAGCAATGATCGGTTATTACCTTAAAAGCGCCAAATCCAACTTACCTAGTATTGTATAGTAAGTATGACGGCACTAGACTTTTAAGGTTCGAACCAGCAGTGCTGATCTACGTTTCGTAGTCCTTATGCTAGGATGTGCATGGGGTGGGGGGGGGGGGTTGACCAGCCATGCTGTGCTTTCGCACACCCTTATATATTATATACGGTGACATTTTTGTAAACATCTCCACCTAATGATGATAAACTAGAGGCTGTTGCTGATTCCTCATTATTTCTAGGATCCAGTCCCCCTTCATAGCAATGTTTCTTCCGCCATGAAAACTTCCTCCATGGAAAGATCCTCCCACATAACCCCCGAATTCAGAATTCAGAATTTATTTTCACAATCCATCTCGGATTTCCTTTATTTGGTGACAAAACGCACTAAGGAATTTGCCTATATGAAACAATTCCGTCACTGGCTTTGTTGCAATACTTGACGCTTTATTTTTCATGGGTAATTTAAGGGTTGCTGATATCTGTTCTTAAAAATTAGCCCATGTCTTTTTTGAAGTTTTGCAACAGACTGCTATTGCCTGGGGAAACTTCCGAATTCAGAGTTCTTTATTTACAGTGTTAGCTGTTAATTGTCATGTTCTTTTATTTATTGCGTATCTCCTCTGATACATTGGATATTGGATAAACGAACCATAACACATGGAATTTCTTGGTTTTCTTTCCAGACCGTGGTTTGTATGCTCAACAGAGCAATCATCGGTTATTAGCTTAAAAGTGCCAAATTCAACTTACCTACTATTGTATAGTAAGTAAGTATGACGGCAATAGACCTTTAAGGTCCAAACCGGCGGTGCTTATCTTCGTTTCGTAGCCCTTCTGCCAGGATGTGCAATGGGAGGCTGGGGGCCAGCCATCCTGTGCTTTCGCAGACCTTATATGGTGGCCGGTGTTTAGTCCCCCCCAGAAACTCCCCCCCCCCTGGTTTATACCCCACGTGGAAAATAAGGCTTTCCAAATTTGAGAATTTTGGTACTTGTGTATTATGTGCCACTCACTAAAGTTTACGCTGTGTAAAATTCGAGAACAAACCGGTTTTTTCGTTATTTTCTTTGTTACTGCAGAACTAAATTTGGGCTATCGATTTGTACATTAGAGGGGGGGGGGGTAAATTATAGCGGGTCTACAAGCAAAATTTGTTTTGTACAATCACTCTGCATATTACATAGATAGATAGACAAGTGTATATTAAAGCCAAGTATACGGTCTTGAACACAGTAAAATAACATAAATTGAAAGGCAAAAATAACATAAACTTTGATCAGTGATCATCATAAAACACTTCAATGAAACACTGCATTAACCTAATAATAGTACTTAATACCTGGAAAAGCTGTCATTGAAAAAAAAAACACTTAACACTTGGTAAAAACACTTAAATGAAACATTACATTTACTTTATATATATATAAATATATTTTTTTTTTTTTTTTTTTTTTTTTTTTTGGTTATCAAAATTTCCAGATACCTCGCTATTCTTCTGTAATATTTTGGTGGCCATATACCTAAAGAATTAATTTTCATATAGAAAGAATTGTTTTCTGAGTTAAAACTGTCCAAATATTTTACCCCGCCCCCCCCCCCCCCGCTCCTTAGGTGCATATATAGCCCAATTTATATATTTCCTATGCTAAGCTGAAAGAAAAAACTAACGAAGAAACCTTTTAATTCTCGAATTTTACACAGTCTGAACTTGAGTGAGTGGCACATAATACACAAGTACCAAAATGCCTTCCCCCTACGGAAATTAAAAAAATAAAACTAGAACAAAATTCTCAAATTTGGAAAGCCTTATTTTTCACGGAGGGGGGGGGGGTAAACGCTTAGAACCCCCTTATATATACCTAGTATTGATATCATCGAAGCTCGAATTATAAAAATTTCCAAGGTTAAAAGTATGAGTTTTAGATTTACCATATATTTTTTTCATTCCAAAGATTCTAGTCGTTCAATAGAAACATCGGATGTATCCTAATTACTGTGACATTTTTGTAAACTTCCCCACCTAATGATGATAAACTAGAGGCTGTTACTGATTCCTGATTATTTCTAGGATCCAATTCCTGAATTGTTTTCACCGGTCATCAAAAATAGTAAGGGTTTATGTAATTCAACTAACTATGAACTTCTCTTTCCCCAGGTCTGAAAATATCCCAGTGAAGTTGTAGTTCCGAATTATAGTTGAAAGAGACCAATCGCCGCTTTGCTTTCTCCAATGTCGGTCGCATCCTGAGGATTTAAAGTTGAAATTATCGTTGCCTGTAAGTAAGCCTTGAGATTAGAATATTTTGCTTTAATTGTTCCTGAGAAGACAGCTTTTTTTTAGCCATTTAAGTAGTTTAATAATTAGCAGAATAATTTAAAGGTCCTGTACTGTGTTAATCCCAAGCTTACTAATGTGAATAGTTAATAACAAAAGCTTTCTTTAAAGAATTTGTTCTTGGACTATTTAAAGTTTTTTTTTTTTTTTTTTTTTAATGCATTCGGAACATATCTCATATTTCGTTTAAAGCTGAAGCCCCACGGATGATCCAAAATCAATAAGATTTACTTCGACTTGTCCCATTCATATTTGAAAATATGGTAGGCCAATTTTTCGCAATTTTGACAAAAAGACGGTGCATTCTACTACCAGTTTTATGTGTATGATTGTTTTAAATCTATTTTAATGTTTTGTTTTGACCCCGAAATACGAATTCGGTCCAGCCGGGCTTTTGATAGCTATTATATGAAAAAATCTTACCTCCTACACCATCGGGCTTAAAAGAAATAAAAATTACTTAAAAATTTTATTTCTTAATAGAAATAAAAATTGTTCTTGGACTCTTGAAATTTGATTTTTGAAGGTGTCAGCCTAGTTCAAAACATTTAATTTTATTGTCTGAAACTTTTTGAGGAAGTTTGGATTGAATGCCTTATCCAAAACAATATGTAATCTAAAATAACGTTTCTTAATTCTTATTGATAGAAAAAAAAAAAAAACTTATCGAGAGTTACGAGTATGGTTTGAAAAATTGAAAAAAGAAGAAACTTTCAAAGAAGAGCAATAAGACAATTTTTCATACCTCTACTCAATGATGTAACGTTGGAGTTGAAAATTACTGGAAATAAAAACTTCTGTACTGTTTAAAAGAAAATCTTTGTTCTTTGTTGGAGATGGTTTTGTTTTAAAGTAATATATAAATCATTAAAAACAGGAATCTTAAATTTTAAAATTTAGTAATTTTAATTTACCAAGAAAATACTTAGAAAATTGAGATATTAAGGTATGTTTAAACGTAAAATCGGTTCCAGATGGCAGAAGCTATTTTCAATGTTTTGCATGACTTTTCTTTTTTTTTATCTAGTCGGTCGGTTTTAGCTTATTGCTAGAAAGTTGTAAGGGTTTTAATTCTGTGGTTTTTACCGAAATTTTGGACATAGTTGCGGAGATTTTGAAGCAACCAAAAGAAACATCTTTGAAAATCGAAGTTTTGAGGTATTAATTGACCTAAAATGGATTTAATTTCCTTTGTATTTTAGAAATAAATTGTTTATATAAAGAACAACTTGAATTCATAAGTCAATTTTAGATAAATATGTCACGTTAGATTCCTTTATTTATAGCTGTTCACAATTTTAACTTCCTTAATTCATTTTTTTGTTCTATTCTCGTTATTGAAAAAGACACTTATTCAAATTCCATTGGTTCAATGGAAACATTTTGGGTGTCCTGCTTGCGGTGGTGTGTATGTTTTTCTATAAATATCTATAAATTTGAGGTTATTGATTTATATAAGGTTTGTTTACTGATTGTATTCACTGTTCATCAGAAAATAAAAATTCATCAAGCAAAAAGTAAAAAGCTCATTAAATAAAGTTTTACTCATATGCTCCTTTTGCCTTTTGCTTGCGGTTTTGCTTTTAGAGAATTCACATTAGGTTTCGGAAACTTGCAATAGTTTAGGGGAATTCGAATTATGTCACAAACATGGGAATAATTTGAAAGAAGGACATGAGGAGTGATGATTTTATCTTAAATTTCGTAGGCCAGTTTGTTTTTTTTCATTAAGCTGTCTAATTTTGTTTTCTGCCTGTGATTATAACAGGAGTTACCGTTTGAAAAATTATGTAACAAAACCTTCTGCTTCCTTTCCTTCTGAGGCATAGTCCTAAATTATTGTTACTAGTGGCCTCAGTTGATAAGTATCTGATTGAATTTTCTTTTTTTTAGGGCTGGAGCGTACATTCCTGTTGGAAAATGATTATCAGAAGTACGGTCATATCATTAAAATCATGGAAATTGTGGTTAGTCATCTTCGCGTATGATTTTGTTTTTCCGTTTTTCTTTATGTCTGTTTTTTTTTTTTTTTTTTTACCTCTTGATATTGCTTTGCTGATATGAAATGGATTCACATGTTTTTCGCCGTCTTCGACTGTTGACATATCCCTACATCTTCGGCTTAAATTAGGATTTACGAGTACATTGTGGCAGAGCAATTTCATATCTTTTAGAATCTATTTTTGATTTCTTGTAATGTTTTTTCATGTGGTTCTAGTTTCCGAATTAGTTTCTGATGATTTTTTCATGTTAAAGAGATTGAAACAGAAAAACAAAATTTGAATACTAAGAAAAGGAATATTATATATTTTGTTTCTGTAATGTTTGTTTGGCTAAACCCTTATGATTATTGTTAGTTGCAACAAAAAGATACTGCTACCTTCTGTTTAAATGACAGCGTGATTGGATTTCCCTGGCGGAGGGAGGAGACACAATAATTTTTCTCCGGTCTGTGCATCCCCCCCCCCTCTCTCTCTCTTTCTATTTTTGAGAGGCAAATATTATAATCATTATTGTTCCATGATGGGTATATTTAATAAATACAAAAGATAAATTTAAGATTATTTGACTTGAATTCTTATTAATCATATGTTCGTGAAAACCTAACAAGCGACATCTTTCAGATAGTTTAATTTTTGGGTTCAGTATCCCAACAATTCCTAAAATTAGTTTTTGTGGCAGCTCCGAACTTGAATTGCATGTAACTTTGACCTAGGACAATTCCATAACAGTGCATGAAGTTGATACTGTTACTACATCGTCTCATAAAAGATTGAGTTTTAACATGAAAAAATGATATTAGGAAGAAAAGTTGAAAAACATGAGGACAGAATTGTTGCCAGGGAGCGCTATGCTCTCAATGACTAAGCAAGCCAAAAGGATACTGATAACCCTTTTTATTTAATACCTTTTAGTTTAATATACGTTTTATATATTTACCTTTTAGTTTATACCTTTTAGTTTAATATTTTACTATAGAGAAATATAAATTGTCCTTATAGTGTTCTCCTTATTTATAGGACCAGTGTGAAAAATCAAATTAACATGAAGGCTGGTTTTTGGAATGATGAATATTTATTTTAACATGTACGTAAATATTAAGTTGCCTAATGGCTGCTTTTTCAAATTTAATTCTTAGCAAAATGCCCTTTAATAATAGCCTACAACATTTTGTTTTCTAAAAAAAAAAAAACTGAATTGGCAATCAAAAAACTTAAACTGTGTATAGTTTAGAAAATTTTCTTTAGTTTTCTGAATATTCGCCGAGGTGATATTACTTCGAGAAAGAGTAAAAAGAAAATAAAAAAAAATCGCCTCTTTACTGGAGATGAACAATTTAACGGTATAATAGACTTTAAGCGATTTTTTTGAATAAGAGATTTTATCTTATTCTAATCGAATAAGGAAGACATTAATGAAGCAATACTGCTAGAAAATTATACCAAAGAGTTTTTTTTTTTTTTTTTAATACGACTAAGCTAATAGAAGAAAATAAAACATGTCAGAAAAGGGATTCGGGGCCTCATTTAGTGGCCCCGTTTTCAGCAATGTAATAAAAACTGAATTCATCCTCCTCCTTAAAACACACCAAAAGATGAGTTTTAAGCTTCAAAATGGAAATCAAGAGTGCCACAGGTTAACAAGGTTACTTTGATTTCAACAAATACTCTTCAACTTTCAAAATTGCTTTCCAAATTTGAGAATTTTGGTACTTGTGTATTATGTGCCACTCACTAAAGTTTACGCTGTGTAAAATTCGAGAACAAACCGGTTTTTTCGTTATTTTCTTCGTTACTGCAGAACTAAATTTGGGCTATAGATTTGTAAATTAGAGGGGGGGGGGGTAAAGTATAGCGGGTATACATGCAAAATGTGTTGGTACAATTACTCTGCATATTACATAGATAGATAGATAAGTGTATTTTAAAGCCAAGTGTACGGTCTTGAACACAATAAAATAACATAAATTGAAAGGCAAAAATAACATAAACTTTGATCAGCGATCATCATGAAACACTTCAATGAAACACTGCATTAACCTAATAATAGTACTTAATACTTGGAAAAGCCATCATTGAAAAAAAAAAAAAAAAAACAAAAAACACTTAACACTTGGTAAAAACATTTAAATGAAAAATTACAGTTTTTTTTTTTTTTTTTTTTTTTTTTTTTTTTTTTTTTTTTTTTTTTTTTTTTGTTAACAAAATTTCCAGATACCTCGCTATTCTTCTGTAATTTTTGAGTGGTCATATACCTAGAAAGAATTGTTTTCTGAGTTAAAACTGTCCAAATATTTTACCCCCCCCCCGCTCCTTAGGTGCATATATAGCCCAATTTATATATTTCCCATGCTAAGCTGAAAAAAAACAAATTAACGAATAAACCGGTTAATTCTCGAATTTTACACAGTCTGAACTTGAGTGAGTGGCACATAATACACAAGTACCAAAATGCCTTCCCCCTACGGAAATTAAAAAAATAAAACTACAATAAAATTCTCAAATTTGGAAAGCCTTATTTTTCCCGGGAGGGGGGGGGGGTAAACGCCTAGAACCCCCTTATATATACCTAGTATTGATATCATCGAAGCTCGAATTATAAAAATTTCCAAGGTTAAAAGTATGAGTTTTAGATTTACCATATATTTTTTTCATTCCAAAGATTCTAGTCGTTCAATAGAAACATCGGATGTATCCTAATTACTGTGACATTTTTGTAAACTTCTCCACCTAATGATGATAAACTAGAGGCTGTTGCTGATTCCTGATTATTTCTAGGATCCAATTCCTGAATTATTTTCACCGGTCATCAAAAATAGTAAGGGTTTATGTAATTCAACTAACTATGAACTTCTCTTTCCCCAGTTCTGAAAATATCCCAGTGAAGTTGTAGTTCCTAATAATATTTGAAAGAGACCAATCGCCGCTTTGCTTTCTCCAATGTCGGTCGCATCCCGAGGATTTAAAGTTGAAATTATCGTTGCCTGTAAGTAAGCCTTGAGATTAGAATATTTTGCTTTAATTGTTCCTGAAAAGACAGCTTTTTTTTTTAGCCATTTAAGTAGTTTAATAATTAACAGAATAATTTAAAGGTCCTGTACTGTGTTAATCCCAAGCTTACTAATGTGAATAGTGAATACCAAAAGCTTTCTGTACAGAATTTGTTCTTGGACTCTTGAAAGTTTTTTTTTTTTTGAATGCATTCGGAACATATCTTATTTTTTGTTTAAAGCTGAAGCCCCGCGGATGATCCAAAATCAAAATAAGATTTACTTCGACTTGTCCCATTCATATTTGAAAATATGGTAGGCCAATTTTTCGCAATTTTGACAAAAAGATGGTGCATTCTACTGCCAGTTTTATGTGTATGATTGTTTTAAATCTATTTTAATGTTTTTGTTTTGACCCCGAAATACGAATTCGGTCCAGCCGGGCTTTTGATAGCTATTATATGAAAAAATCTTACCTCCTACACCATCGGGCTTAAAAGAAATAAAAATTACTTAAAAAGTTTATTTCTTAATAGAAATAAAAATTGTTCTTGGACTCTTGAAATTTGATTTTTGAAGGTGCCAGCCTAGTTCAAAACATTTAATTTTATTGTCTGAAACTTTTTGAGGAAGTTTGGATTGAATACCTTGTCCAAAACAATATGTAATCTAAAATTTCTTCTGTTACTTTAGTCGTTTCTGAATTCTTATTGATAGAAAAAAAAAAAAAACTTATCGAGAGTTACGAGTATGGTTTGAAAAATTGAAAAAAGAAGAAACTTTCAAAGAAGAGCAATAAGACAATTTTTCATACCTCTACTCAATGATGTAACGTTGGAGGTAAAAATAACTGGAAATACCAACTTCTGTAAACTGTTTAAAAGAAAATCTTTGTTCTTTGTTGGAGATGGTTTTGTTTTCAAGTATTATGTAAATCTTTAAAAACAGGAATCTTAAATTTTAAAATTTAGTAATTTTAATTTACCAAGAAAATTCTTAGAAAATTCAGATATTAAGGTATCTTAGGCGTAAAACCGGTCCAGATGGCAGAAGCTATTTTTAATGTTTGGCAGGACAACTCTTTTTTTCTAGTCCGTCGGTTTTAGCTTAGTGCTTGAAAGTTGTAAGGGTCTTAATTCTGTGGTTTTTACCGAAATTTTGGACATATTTACGGAGATTTTGAAGCAACCAAAAGAAACATCTTTGAAAATTGAAGTTTTGAGGTATTAACTGACCTAAAATGGATTTAGTTTCCTTTGTATTTTAGAAATAAATTGTTTATATAAAGAACAACTTGAATTCATAAAAGTCAATTTTAGATAAATATTTTGCGTTAGATTTCTTTATTTATAGCTGTTCACAATTTTAACTTCCTTAATTCATTTTTTTTTTGTTCTATTCTCGTTATTGAAAAAGACAATTATTCAAATTCCATTGGTTCAATGGAAACATTTTGGGTGTCCTGCTTGAGGTGGTGTGTATGTTTTTCTATAAATTTGAGGTTATTGATTTATAAAAGGTTTGTTTACTGATTGTATTCACTATTCATCAGAAAAGTAAAAAGCTCATTAAGTAAAGTTCTACTCTCCTATGCTCCTTTTTGCCTTTTGCTTGCGGTTTTGCTTTTAGAGAACTCACATTAGGTTTTGGAAACTTGCAATAGCTTAGGGGAATTCGAATTATGTCACACATGGGAATAGTTTGAAAGAAGGGCTTGAGGAGTGATTTTTTTTATCTTAAATTTTGTAGGCCAGTTTTTTTTTTCAATAAGTTGTCTGATTTTGTTTTTTGCTTGTGATTATAACAGGAGTTACCGTTTGAAAAATTATGTAACAAAACCTTCTGCTTCCTTTCCTTCTGAGGCATAGTACTAAATAGTTGTTAATAGTGGCCTCAGTTGATAAGTATACGATTGAATTTTCTTTTTTTTAGGGCTGGAGCGTACATTCCTGTTGGAAAATGATTATCAGAAGTACGGTCATATCATTAAAATCATGGAAATTGTGGTTAGTCATCTTCGCGTATGATTTTGTTTTTCCGTTTTTCTTTATGTCTGTTTTTTTTTTTTTTTTTTTACCTCTTGATATTGCTTTGCTGATTCGAAATGGATTCACATGTTTTTCGCCGTCTTTAGCTGTTGACATATCCCTCCATCATCGGCTTAAATTAGGATTTACGAGTACATTGTGGCAGAGCAATTTCATATCTTTTCAGAATCTATTTTTGATTTCTTGTAATGTTTTTTCATGTGGTTCTAGTTTCCGAATCAGTTTCTGATGATTTTTGATGTTTCTGATGAATCAGAAAAAGACATTTGAATACTAAAAAAAAGGAATTATATATTTTGTTTCTGTAATGTTTGTTTGGCTAAACCCTTATGATTATTGTTAGTTGCAACAAAAAGATACTGCTACCTTCTATTTAATAATAATAATAATTTATTTTTGACCCACTATACAGAAAATGAAGTGGAGTAACACAAGAAAAGAGAAAAAAAAAATAATAAACAAACAAAAAAAAACACAAAGATGCATTTAACAACAACACAATAAATAAATATTACACTCAATGCGCTGTGGCTACCCGGATAAGCGGGTGGTTAACACCCAAAGTAGCATAAATGTTCTCTTGAAGACGGCTACTTTGTCTGACAAAACAATTTACAATATCCGGAGCGCCAAAAATCCGCATCATCTTTCTATTACTGTATCTGCGAGGTAGATACAATAAAAACTTGCAATATCTAAAATAAATAATTCTAATATCGCTAATATCCCCTGGCCGAAACAGGATGTGAAGGCCAGCTGGGAACAAAACTGCATGGTCACAACTCGAGTACAATTTAGCCAATGCTTTTCTGTTATATCTTCCCCTGTTGGGGACAATTTTGGCGTACCCCAGTTCCAGCTTATCTTTAATATCACTCAATGCCCGGAAACGAAATAAAGTAAGCGATTTGCAAATATTGATCCAAAAATGCGCAAATCCACAGTTTAAGTGTCGGAAGATTTTTTTTCTGGGTTGGGAGATAGGGACTGTGAAACATTAAAGGGCCTGTTAACGCGAAGTTTTTCTTTCTGTTTCTTTGAATTGGAAGAGCGGGGAAGGGGGTTCCATTGTACAGGTGTGTTGTTTTTTGTTTTTTTTTACCATCCTTCACTGTTTGGTTCACATTTTATGCTATTTTTCCATCCATGGTGGATCTTTTTTCTTAAGGGTGGGGATATTAAAAAAAAAAAAAAAAAAAAAAACAACACACATTGAGGCTATTATTTTATGTGGGTTCTTTGAATAACCCATTGATTAGGGGCTCCTTTGTACAGGTATGTTTGTAGGTACGTCACATTCCTCTGTGTAATTATGCTATGAGCTGAATATTTAGCTTCGGATGTCTTATTATAAAGCTGGATGCAAGAGGTCTAGGAGGGACTTAGATAAAAACTGATTCATTAATGTCTGTGTGCCGAGCCTTTAGTTCTGAATATCCAATTGGAAAGCTGGATGGAAGAGGACTAATTAGTCTTTTGACAAGTCTATTTGACAAATAGCAAAGGCTGAACCCAACTCAAAGAAAATCGAATAGATTAGGGATATGACCTACAAAGGCGCTCAGTCTTCGACCAAAACTGTTACCAATTTTTTGTATTAGGATTTCTATTATAATCATTTGATCAAGGACTTGAAATCAACCATTTATCTGATCCTTAATTATCTATAATAATCCATTTTCTTTATTCCGTATTCTGCATCTGTGTATTGATATTATTGATATGTAAAAAAAATAAAAATAACCGCTTATTTTTATTAAATGATGCTTTATTGACAAGCATATGTCTGAATGATTTTATGTTGCTAATTTTTTTTTTTCTGATTATACTTTATGTAAGTTATAACCTTCAAAACTTTTCTTTTCTGTTCACTTTTAATCTTTTTGATTTCTAGGTAATTGTGTCTGCGCGAACATTCAGGGAGACATTTAAAGTTCTACCAATAAAATTGTAAAGAGGATGCTTATGATACTACGCCACCCAACTTCCAATAAAATTAAGTAAGGAAATTTACTGAGACCTATATTATAGATTTGCTTCTTCTTTTTTTTTTCTGTTGTTGTTGTTAACTATATATATATAAAAAAACCTTCACATACGGGAAGGGATTTTGGAGTTTTCAGATTGGTTTAATTATTTATATATTTAGTTTTAGCTCTTAATGATAATTTATGCAAAAAGAACGCTAGCACTGCTTATGCTAATTTTTTCCTAAACAAATTTCTTATTGTTTTTTTTTTTTTATATTTAAGTTGTCTTTTCAATGTCTATTTCCTATTGGCGACTCAGTATATATCTAACTGAGACCCTCTTAGATATATTTACCGAAACAGGGCTCTTGTATGATATACTCACTTAAAACGGGGATCCACGAGAAAAAAAAAACACTAAAAGAAACTGGATTATACATAAAGGAAGGTCCGAATTAAGTCTTGTAGCGTTAATACTACTTTCTTCTCTGGACTTATTATTATCAGACTATTACTGGTAGTTAAAAATGGTTGGTAGAATTTTTAATGGTTAAGTACTGTTGTAGGCTCTTGTAATATCTCGATATCCCTTTCTGAATATTCTTTTTGTTTGACTGAATTATTATTATTTTCTTTGTACACATAATTCTCCTTTTATTCGATCTTTATTAGTTTTTTGTCGTTTTGCTCTCTTTATTAGTTTTGAATATTATAATTAATATTCACAGTTATTTTCACTTGGCTGTCTCAAAAAGATAATTTTTCTTTGTAGATAGAAGTGCACTCTTTTAGCTCGAAATTCCAAGTAATATTCTTTTTTAAGAACGTTTACTTTAATATTTCAGGAATTTTGTTCTCATGCATACTAGACGTAATTAGCAGTGACCTGGTTTGTTTTGTTTTTTATTTTTCATGAAACAGATTGTCATAGTCTGAAAGAACTTAACTAAGAAACTTATTGATCACTGTTAAATTTTGTCTTTCCAGTTGCTTCCTCTGTTTCTAGTTCAGTTATATTTTAACAAAGAAAATTATATTTCCTGGACATATTTCCTGAAGAAATAAATGAATGATTCATTTAAGAAATAAATTAATAATAATACATTGGTGCCTTCTGTGCCTTTATTGTGGGCACCGCTGTTGTGTTGCCTCTGAAAGTCTTGTGGGAATATTTCATGAATTCTGTTGTCAGGCAGATATGTTGAAATTCAAAGTGACCTTGGTTGCTTTGTTTTACCTTGAGAAAATTGGTCTCTGTCTGAAAACTTAACTAAGAAACTTGTTGTTTACTGTTAGTTTTGGTCTTTCCAATTGTTCAAGTTCAGTTATATTTTAACGTAATTAAGTTCGATTTGATTACGAGTTATATTAAACCTCTGAAAAATGAGCTGTACATTTTCTTGTCAGACGTAGGTCAAGTGAGACTTGATGAATCATAATTTATAAGGTGAGTTGCTCAAGGCGAAGCGGGGACTTGTTTGAACGGTCACGGAAATACCCAAGATAGCTTGAAAGCTCTGTAAAATGAAGTGCACCCGTTTGTTCGCCCTTATGACTGAAATATAGAGGTCTCAAAAGAAGTTGCCATATATTTTGTTAAGTAGTTAGTAAAGATAATTGATAAATTAAACGAAAACTTACTAAGTTTGATGTTAGGTTGTAATTCTACTCAAAAGACGGAGCGCCAGCGTAGCTGAGAGTTCATCTGAGAGATAGACGCGTGCAATCGACTCGATTGACCAAAGCAACACCAGTATTTTAAAGTCATTATAATATGCAGTGGTTAAGCTCATGATGAAACGCTGAGAGTTCAACGGGAAGGGAATTGGGAGGGCAGTTGAACTCTCATATGCGCTGGCGCTCCTTCTTTGGAGTAGAATTACAACCAAACTTCAAACTTGGTAAGTTTTTGTTTAATTTATCAATTCTACTCCAAAACGAGCGTCATTGCTCCGCCTTGAGTTCAACTGAGATTTTGAAGTTCAGCATTAGCTAAACCAACACTAATGATCAACAATAGCCTTATTCATAAAAAGAGGTTGTTGTACAAAAATTCATTTATAGGAAGATATTTCAAATGTAACAAATTACAGTGAATAAATTCAAAAGACAGATAACTGCTGACCACTTTCAATTGGTTTATTATAAAACCTTGCCAACGTTTTGGCATTTGTCCAGCCTACATTTTTTATGATTTGATCTACATCAATTCCTCTTGCTTTAGGGTGGGACGTTGAGGCAGACCGTGTGCTATGAGCACCATAAACACTGATATCTATACCTGCAAGAAATAAAACTTCTTTTATTCATCTAGAAATAGATGACTTAGACGCAGCAGTATGAGGCTTACGATATGTAAGAAAGTGCGTCGTTTCTATTCGGATATGATGTCATTTTAATATACCTAGCTAGGTTCGTCGCCGGTCACAAGGACGACTCTTAATAAGGCCGAAATTTAACTACTAATTTGTGGTTGCCCGGTTTCGTTGTTTTTAAAAACACAATGATTTGAAAATCAAAACTTCCATCGTCATTATGTATCATATTACTAAATGATAAACTGGCCAAAAACTGAACTCTTTCACAAGCTGATAAATTCAATAAACTGCTAATTTTTGTGTTAGTGTCTGTAATTGAAGATTTTCGATATCCAAAGCTGGCAGTCTAAAGAGACCGAATACACATTTTACATCCCAAATACTTGAAATCTTGGGTAGACTAGGCCTTCTATTAAAGACACCTTTCATGAACTTCTTGGTGATGTGATTACTGCCTAACCGAAAGCTTGGTAAAATTGCCGATAAAGTCCTCCTGGGAGTATTAATAGCACTTTATTCAACACCTGCGTGAAAAAGATCGGTAAGAAAGGTCAAAGTCTCCGGTAGAGTTGCCTCCAAGGCCTGGAATGTGTTTATTCCACAAAAGTCGATCCATTTTTCAATGTAAACTTTGTACTGGCGCTTAGTCGAATCCCGCCATCCATCCATGATAATATCGACTGTGGAGGGAGAATATCCTTGGTGGTGAAGCCTTTGCCGGAGACGACACAAGCCGCTAGGCGTAACGTCTTGGACAATGGATGGTGCAAGGTCGGTTTCTGTGGGAGAGACAAAGTAAAAATATCATTTGGTAGAAATATTGGACTTCCTATTAAAAGCTTTAATAGTAAGGGATACCATACTTGTTTGGTCAAATTTGGAAAGATCAAAATACCAGTGGCCTGATCTGTTTTCACCTTCTGAAGGGTCCTCAGAAGTAAACTGAATGGGGGGAATGCATAAAAGAAATAAGGCTTCCAATTCATTGCAAACGCATCTACGAAAAAACATTCTGGATCTGGTTTCCAAGAAAGAAATGGTTTAATCTGAAAATTTAATCTAGTCACAAACAAATCAATAGCTATTGACTGACATACCAAAAAATTCAAAGTAATAAATATTTCAGAATCCAATTTCCATTCTTTTTCATTCTCGTGATGCTGTATCCGCGATATTAACAACTCCAGGCACATGTTCTGCAGATATCCACCCTTTGCCCTGCAATACTAGCTGCTAGACCTTATTTACGAAATAATTACAAAATTTAGATTTTCATCCTCCCATTTTATTTATATAAGCTACTGTGGTTATATTGTCAGAACGCAGCCGGACATGCATGCCTTTAATATCATGAGCAAAACATTTTAATCCTAGATAAACAGCCTTCGTTTCTAAAACATTGATATCAAATCTCTTCTCTTCAGAGGACCATTCACCTGTGGCCGTTTTCATGGAATATTCATCCACGAGTACCCAACCTAGTTTCGACGCATCACTACACAAATATTTGCCAATTGATCTAGACTCAATTGCTTTAGAAGTATGATTGGCAATATCCAACCACCATTGTAGTTCTGAATTTACATCGGATGTTAAAATTATCCTTGCCGCAAAATCACCCTTCGCGTACCTTAATGCTTGAGTTTTCAACGATTCCGCTTTCCGGTAATATAAAGGCCCTAATTCTACTGCTGGAATTGTTAAAACAAGAACGCCAAGAGTTTCGGCCAATTCTTGAATCGTAGTCAATTTTGAATAAGAATTTTTGAAACCAAATCTATAACTTTTTTAATTTTTCTTTCCGGCAGGAAAATACGCATTGATCGCAAATCTAACAAAAAAACAGAAAATTCTATCTGTTGGCTTGGAATGAGAACTGACTTTCCTGGAGGAATCACAAAGCCCAGCTCAGACAGTGATTTCACTGTTTCATAGACATTATTTTGACATTGTAAATCTCACCTTACCAGAAGGAGAGAATCATCTAAATACACAACTGACAAATACCCTTTTCTTCGAAGTAGGGGGATAACAGGCTTCATAAGTTTCGCAAGAAGCCTTTGAGCAGATGATAACCCATTTGGCATTGAAGTGGACGCATAACAAAGGTCAACTTGAAAACAAAGCCACATTTGATCGTCAAAGTCCAAAGGGCATGAATAATAAAAATCGACTAGGTCAATAGAGGCCATATAACAATTTTTTGTCATCAAAACAACCGCAGAATGAACACTTTCCATTTTAAAATGGTAATATTTAATGTTTCCATTTAAATTTTTAAGATTAAGAATAAACCGAGTAGACCCATCTTTCTTTGGGACTGTAAAAACGGGAGAAATACAACGTATTTCCCTTATTCTGAAGCCGGGTATTTTAACAATAACACCTTTATGCAATAAAATATCAACTTCTTTTCTTATAGCCTGTATTTCTTCAAACGTAAAACTTTAGTTTTTGTTTTCAAAGCTTTTAATGGTGTTTTCTCAAATTCAATCTTATAGCCTGAGACTACAATATTCAAAATATTCAAATCACTGCTTATTGACTGTTATATTGAGACGAACTTACTAATTCTCCCCGCTTTAAAGTTATCAGTCAAATTTTGTGACTGCCTATTGAAATTCAGAAAAAAATCATAAAAATCAAGGGCGGGGTATGTTAAATATTGCATACCAGCTATTTGCAATCCCTTTTCTGGAAATTCTGGAATTTGGACCTCTCTTGACGGTCCTGGCCCTGCCTTCTGCGATAACTTGGACGGGGGCCTCGTTCTGCCATCGGCGATAACGGTAGGGCCCTTGCACGTTTTTTGGTTTTCCAAAAGATTTTTTCAAATCCGCCACGGATATGCCTTTAGACGTTGTTTTGGTAACAGCTTTGTCAAAAAGAAACTCCAGGACTTTGACTTCAGGAGCGCATAAGGCTGGTGCTACAATGGGATCTGGGCTCACTTCGAATTTTATTGCTTGACGTCTTTTTAAACTTAGTTCATAATTGGTGAGGCCAAGCATGTGAACTGCATCTGTAAGGTTTTTGACAACCTTTTCTTTAATATGCTCATTTTCTAGCTCAAGAATCGCATTTGCTGCCTCTAAAACACAAAATGTTGAGTGAACAATTGTCCGCTGCACTTGAAGTGCCTTAGCATCCCTTTGTTTAGCCTGTAATGAGAGAATAGCTCAAATTTCACTATTCACCTTTGGAGGAACAGTTTTATCTGTATTCGCAGCCCTATGGTGACGCTCAAATAACTCTTTTAGCTTCACTATTTCCAAAGGCTCAGAGAAACCTCTATTTGCAACTTTGGCAAGTTTCTTATGGATCTTGGGACCCTCTTTGGTACCAGAACGTTCTTCAGAAATCTTTTTGAATAGAGCGTCATTTGACGTGTTTTCTTTTAATCTTTTACCTAGTATTCTGCGACGCGAATTAGCTTTGTATTGCCTTCCACGCCTCTCACGATCATAATCTTCATCGACTAAATTGTCCAACAATCCAATCACTATCTCACTATCACTCATTATTTAATTTGGTCCGAATCAAAGCGAATGCTAACGTCAAACTGGTATTGCTTTGGTCAATCGAGGTGATAGCACGCGTCTATCTCTCAGTTGAACTCGAAGGCGGAGCTAAGGCGCTCCTTTTTGAGTAGAATTTAATTTTTATAGTTTTTTCTTAGAGTTTGAATTGTTACTTGGTTTTAATGCCATTAGATTTGTGCGATTTTAAGGCGATTTTAGAGTAAGGGTCTTGTTTATAAAGATACGTTTTGAATCTGAAGTTATGTTAAATTGTGGAGATGCAGCTTTTATGGGAATTTTCAGTCTAATCCCATAAGAAAATCATTAAATATTACACAGTTTTATGTCCTTGTATAGAGCAGCTAGGTCAAGCAAGTTATGTTTTTTTTATGATGATTCTAATTTTGGTCTGTGTTTATGATTCTTGTTTGATTATAATACCTCTCTGATTCTCTTGTATTATTAGCTGCAGAAACAAAACTGTTACATTTTTTATTAATGTCTTTTCATCCATTTCAGGACCTTTAATAAACGCAGGAAAATGGCAATAGGAAAATTGAAGGGTAAGTTTTTATGTATTTTGCAATGTTTTCGCTCTTGGACCGTTTGTGATAATTTTGGAAATCTATTATTAAGTGAAGTAAAGTCCATGTCTCTCGATCATTCTAATTTTAGATAAATTTGCCAACGTAGTTTAAAACATTGAATTTTAATGTCTAAAGGTTTTTGATGAATCTCAAATACAAAAATCTTTCAAATGAGGGTAAGATCAAGGTTTTTGGTATCTTTTATCGATGACGCAGCGTCATTGTAAAAGCAACTGGAAATAGAAATTATCATAAGCTGTTTAAAAAAATAAATAAAAATATGGAAATCGCGCTGTTTTTTAAATGGTTCTCCGACTTCGGTCGGGATTGCTATGTGTGGCATTCCTGCCGGGGTAAACAGTCCGAAAGAGAGACTACCTTTCTCTAATTTGATTAAAATGTCCGCTTGTATTTCATTGGTGGTTGGAGGGGAGTAGTGAGGCAAGGGAGCAAAATATTTGCTTGCCATTTTTTACAAAGATTATAGTAAAAACAACATAAAATACGCAGTTTAGTATTTCAGTGACATTTTTGCTTATTTTTGGTGAGACAAATAGCCCTTTTAAATCCCTACTAGCGTGAAGTTACCTGTGAAATACTACGCAAATTAAAAGAAGAAACGGTTGACTTCCGCTTTTTGATTTTTCTTTGTGACAACTTAATCCCGGAAGAAGAGTCAACTTTTTGAGTGCAAGATTTTTTTATAAGCTTTTTATTCTGTTGTTCCGCCCTTTCTGTATTTGGTTTTCACCACTCTGGCATAAGATTGTCTGTTTTCATCTAAAAAGGGTATGAGTTGGTCTTTATGTTGCTTTATGGTGGGCTGTGTTTAAAGCTCCCTCTGTTTTTTTGATTGACTAATATTATAAACATTATTAATCAAGGAAGCTAATCTTAAGTCGTGTTAAGGAGTAATCTATGGTATTAAGGGGTATCTTGGGGTTGGGCATTCGAAGGTGCTTTTTAAATTGAGTTATGGATTAAAAAAAACAAACAAAAAAAAACAGATATGATCAACTCGTTTTTTTTCGCTTCGTTTCAACATGGATAATAAATCCAAAAAATAGCTTCACTATTGATTAAATTTAATTCTTGGAAACTATTTACATTAAAGTTTGAACATAAGAACGTGATGTTACTCCTAGAAAGCCTTTTACGCAGTAGCAGTCACAAGCAATCGTAGTCACAAATGGTCACAATGATTGTGTCAAGTATACCCAATGTGCATTGAATATTTTACTTTTGGAATCAAATTCCAAACCAAAAATATCGGATATTTCTTTCGGATACTCAAATTCTTGAAGTCAAATCTTCACAATTTGTAAATGTTTTTTTTTTTTTTTGTGGCAGTTATTTTTATGATGCAAAAAGGGAACATTTTTTTGAAATCAGATATGTAACAAGCCAACATCAGAAAACAAGATTTACCTTTGTTCTGTAAAAAAAAATATTAGTAGTACTATTCTATGAACTAGATAAAGCACTTTTACCTTTTTACCGAACGACAGCTCAGAATAAGAAATAAAATCCAGGCGAGGGATTGTCTTTGTGCGTTACTCAGTTACATCCCGTTTCTTGGACTGACAGCTTTCTGGTTGATCCAAAGATCGAGATATCATAGTTGCAAGCACCATTTTCGATTCTTCATCATTTGGTAGTAAACTTAATTAAAGAGGTCTGTTTGGAATGAAAAACGTAGAGATTAAAAGAAAGAAATATTGAATTCCGCTTATTGATTTTTCTGTGACAACTTTTATCCCCGCAAAAAGAATCAACTTTTTGAATAAAAGATTTTTTTTTTTTTTATTAACTTTATCCTCTTTCGCTGTTTGGGGATATTTTTGAATTTGGAGTTCTTTATTTAGAGTTTGGCTATGAAATGTTATGCTCTTGGATCATTTGTCTATCTCCTTTGCTTCATTTGGTAAAAGAATTATGACACTCATAGTTTCTGGTTGTTCTTTCTAGACTGTGGGTTGCATGCTCAATCCAACATACCCACTGCTAAAAAAAATCGAAGTTTAAAAATATGGTTTCTAGATTTGCCCATATTGTTCTGTCATTCCAAATATTTGAGTTTTTCAATAGAAACATCTTATTTACCTTACGGTGATATTTATTTAAACTTCATCAAATGATGATAAACTAGAGGCTGTTGCTGATTCCTGATAATTTCTAGGATCCAATTCCTGAATTAATTTCACCTTTTAGTACAAAACGTAAGGGTTTATATGATTCAACTAACTATGAACGTTTCTTTCCCCAGATCTTTAATTTATACAAGTGAAGTTGCAGTTGCGAATTGTTGTTGGAATCGCCGTTTTTGAACTCTTCAATAATGGTTGGATCCAGAGGATTTGAAGTTGAAGTTATCGTTCCTTGTAAGTAAATCTTCGTTTTTTTTTTTGGGGGGGGGGGGTCATCAGTATTTGTTTAATTTGAATATTTTTTTGATATCTAATTTTTTACTCAGTGGTTTCCAATATTGGCCCAAATCTTACTAAAATGGAAAGAGTGCACCAGGAATTTACTCTGCTTTAATTGTTCATTTAAGTAGTTTAAGGCATTCGGAACATGTTTCATATTTTGTTTAAAGCTAAACCCCATGGAGGATCTAAAATCAATAAGATTTACTTCGACCTTTCCCACTCATATTTGAAAATATATTAGGCATATTGTTCAGCGCTTCGCAATTTTGATAAAATGGTGGTGCATTCTTTGGCCTAGTTTTATGTGTATGATTGCTTTTAAATCTTTTTTTTATGTTTTTCTGGCTTATTTTTAACCTCGAAATACGAATTCGGTCTAGTCGGACTTGTGATAGTTATTTTTTGGGAAACAAAAATCTGATCTACACCTTTGGGCTTAAAAGAAATAAAAATGTCTTTTTTTTTTTAATGAGAATAAAGAGTGACATTAAAACTGAAATCGAACCGAAATTAGTCTATACATAAGGACGGGCTGCTGCCACCCTTAAAACCCACTATTTACGCTAAAGTTCAAACTACTACTAATAAAAAAAATATTTTAGACTGAGAAAAATACAGTCATCTGTTAATTGCAAGCCGTTTATTTATATATTGCCTTTCAAGACACTTAAACTAAAAACTTTTCCGAATAAATAAGCATTTTGCTTTCCGAGGCACCGGGGCAAAAATAAACATTTGTATCAACTTCCTCTTCTATAAAAGCAATGGATCTTTCAGCATGCGAGGAAAAAAGTGAAACATGTACCATCATTGTACCGACGAAACGCAATTGTTTCTAGTCATTGCGGAGCATTTTCTTTGCTCATACATCTGCCCTTGCTTGACGTTGCGTCAGGTACAATTTGAGCTAAAAGGTATTGTTTTTTGTTTTATTTTATTATTCCTTGCACCATTAAAATTGCAACCATTACAACCTTGCACCATTAAATTGAAGGTTTACTGTCTTGCAACTTTTCAAACCAAAGAAATTTGTATTTGGGTATAGGTAGAAATGTTCTGTATCGTATTTTTTTCGATATGATTGTATGGAACTCATGTTCGTAGAACGTCTGGAGAAGGTTCATCTGAAAAGTATGTTTGAAATGCTAACCCTTTCTAAGTAACGAAAGACATCCAAGATACAACAAAGTGATGATTTATACCGTTTCGCGCCACAAAATAAAAATTTACAAATAGGGCTAAAATTTAGACCAGGGGACATTCCAAGATAGTTATTCGACATTCCATGGCCAAAAAATTTTTGCTAGACGTTCAGTCTTGCATCATGGTCGCAGCAGTAGTTGCAACATAATAACCTCGGTTGGATCCATAAATATACCCAGGGTTTATGTAGGAAAGATTAATTAACTGAATTTAGTTGTCATGGTTGCAGCGGCAGCTGCAACCTAGTCAAGAGCGAACCATAGCCCATAGTAATCAAAAGTTTAAAAACGCGTTTTAAAAAAAACTTTCTAGTGAGAAAAATCGCCATCTGACACTGAATCAGGAATGGTAACTATTGTTTCGATTAATCTTAGAAGTAAAAGTTTTTTGCGAAAACAAATTTACGGTGATTTCGAAAAAGAGTCTGAAACCCCTTGAAAATGGCGTCAAATCGAAATAAAAAGTGCACCATTGGAATCAGAGTGGTCATTTTTGTTTGGGTTTTTTTGTGTTTTTTTTTTTTTTTTTTTTTTTCTAGAAGGGCTAGGGGTGGCCAGAGCATCATAGAGAGGTGTGTAATAGCTCATTCTAAATGGAATTAAATTTGTAAGTGCCCTTTTTAAGTGGACGAAAAGATTGGAGGGCATATAGCCCCCCTCCCTACAGGCCTCCTCCCCTCAAACTAGTCCAAAAAAATAATTTTGAGATAGCCATTTTGTTTAACATAGTTCAAATGTCCAATATATATGGATTTGATGATGATATGGCCCTCCATAGTCCCTGGGGAAGTGCTTTATGTGGTATCGGGTGTATCGATATCACGCGCAATAAAAAACCTTTATTTGGTGACGAAATGCTCTAAGGAAGAGTCTTGTCCATGTTCCCAAACAAAAAGGACATCATCAACGAAACGAAACCAGATAGTGTTTTAAGTGAAAAATATTCAAAGCAGACAGTTCTATTAAATCCATGTAAAAATTTGCCAAATAAGGAGACAAGACAGTGCCCATGGATAGGCCCATGATTTGAAGGAACATTTTTTTTTTCGGAATTTAAATACGAGGAGAACTTGTTGCAAAGACGAACTAGGGTCATTATTCTATCAATTTCCAAAGTTTTGTATTCCGACCAAGCTGAATTTTCCTCTAATTTTCTTTGTAAGGTCTGCTCACATTTATGGACATCGCATGAAGTGTACATTGAAACTGCATCAAAACTACATAAGATAGTTTTTTCTGTTGTACTTTGACTGTTCTATGACTGCTCATAGAACAGTCATTAAACAGTATTTTTAGATATACTGTATTATCTAGAAATACTTATCTACTAAGTATTTTTAGATTTTCTTTTTTCTGATTATTGTATTCTTTGGTAAATAGCTGGAAATGTATATATTTTTGTTTATGCTAAAGCCACATTTATATATCCTTAAATGATGTGAAATTTCGCCCCTACATGAATCATACTGTGTATGTATTTGGGTTAGTCTTTCTGGCTCGCCACTGGCTGACAAAATCCTCGTTTTTTCACCTTTTTTTTTTCATTTTGTCATTTTCTTTCCTCTCTGAGTTTCATTTGTCATGTATAGCCAGTGTGGTCTTAGAATGTATTTAAAAAAGAACTATTGGAAAACTAAATATAATTTCATTTCAAATGTTAACCAACTGTATTTTTAGATTTTCTTTTTTCTGACCATTGTATTCTTTGTTAAATAGCTGGAAATGTATAAATTTTTGTTTATGCTAAAGCCACATTTATATATCCTTAAATGATGTGAAATTTCGCCCCTATATGAATCATACTGTGTATATATTTGGATTAGTCTTTCTGACACCTTTTTGTCTTAAATACCTGTTTGAACATAATTATATATTTTTTTTAATTTCACTTTTTGCTTGCAGTTACCACGAAATATCGGTAAAATGTGCTCCAATGCAAGTTATTTGTTTCAGAATGGAAGGTTAGTTAAGTTTTATATTTGTATGTCTTGTCGATGCAAAATTTCAGGAATTTCGAATTTTTTTTTATTGCATCGCATCAATGGTTTTCCAGCAGGAAAAGAAAAATGTGAAAGGAAACTACTTTTCTAAATTATCAAAACGTAATAAAATCAGTTCCTTTTTTGAAGTTACCTAATCTGAAAAATTCCATTCTAGTTTCTTCCTTTCCTTAGAATAGGTTTCAGTACAGCTTTCGTACATCCTATTTAGTCTTTCAGTTAGAGATATCATTTCTTGCCAAAAATCTGCGTGTTTTAAATAGTTTAAATATTTCTTCTTAATCTTGCAGGCTTAAGCCACGTTTCAAAAATCCTTATTTGTTATTTTTATATATACATTTGTATTTTTTCAGATATATTTATTTTTCTGAAAACAGATGAATTTGTTCATATAAGTGATTTAACTTTATTTAGTGCTTTGCATTTGGTTATATAAGTATGAAATAATCACCGGGACAAACAATGTTGAATTTTAGTTTCTACATTTTTGAGATACAAGTCTCAAAATAATTTATTGTTTTCTAAAATTTTTGTATTGGTCAAAGGAGGCTATATGTAATAAAGGACTCTTGGAAATCCTTTTTTCGTCAAAACTAGAACTTGACATTAAACCTAGAACGTGACATTAAACCTATAAATCTCTTTCCTTTGGATGTTTCAATTTCTGGAATTAAATCCCCAAAAATTCTAATGTTAGTTTTTTGTGACAGTTTTCGAATCACAATTGCATGCATATTTGGATCTTGGACAATCCCATAATGGTGCATGATGTTGATGCTGTCATTGCCTCTTGACAGAAAAGATCCACTTTTAACCTGAAAAAAAAAAACATAAGAGATAGAAGTTAAAATAGAGAGGAGAAAATTGTTGCCAGGGAGCTAGGCTCTGAATGAATGAGCAAGCCAAAAGGATTCTGGTAACCCCTTTGTATTTGATATTTTACAATACTGGAATCTAAATCGTCTTTATACGGTTCTCATTGTTTACGGGACCATCATGTCCATTATTTACAAATCAAAAACGAGGCTTGTTTGTGAATTGAAGAATAGGTTATTGTAGCAGATAAGGATATTTTTAATTGTCTATTGACTGCAATTGTCCAGTCTTTCTATTCTAGAAAATAAGCTTTTAAAACACATAAAGAAAAAACCGATTGCATATTTCATATTCTTCTGTGGCTACAACTTTGTGCGTCATTTTGAAATAAAATATAGTTTATATAATAAATACAAAGCATAAATATACTATTATTTGAATTGAATTCTTGGAAATCCTCTTTTCGTCAAATTCAGAAGACAAGAACGTGACGTTAAACTTGGAAATTAATTCCTTCCGGATATTTCAGTTGTTGAAATCAAATTCCCATAATTTATAAACGTTTTTTTTTCAGTTAATTTTATGTTGTAAAAAGGGAACATAACAAAACAACATCAAAACGGTATGCTCTGATACTTTGCATATACTTAAAGCAGCTTTAGGTTTGTGGCAACTCCATGCAATGCATAAAGTTCATACTCTTCTAGCCTCTTGACAGAAAAGATTAAGTTTGAACCTGAAAAGGATATTTGAGAAAAACATTTATAAGCATGAGGAGATAACTGTTGCAAGGGAGCTTAAGCTCTCAATGACTGAGCAAGCCAAAAGGATACTGATAACCCTTTTTGTTTAATTTTTTACCGTAGAGGAATCTAATTCGTCCTTGAAGGGTTCTTCTTATTTACAGGACCTTCTGGAATGACGAAATTAACAAAAAGGCTTGTTGGTAGATTGAAGAATATTTGTTCTGACAGGTATGGAAATGTACTTTTACAATGGATTTTTTTTTTTTTTTTTTTTTTTTTTTTTTTTTGAAACACTATTGTTGGCAAAATTTATAGTTAAATACATATATTTTGAAACATGTAAATAAAAGAAATCTGGGCGAATATTCTTTCTTTTGTGGCTACAACTTTGGGCTCTTTCCAAAATTTGTATTGACAATTTAAATTATGGATAGTGTACATTTTTGAGAATTTCCTTTAGTTTTCTAAGAGTTGTATACCAACTTTGTATCCTTTGTCTATATATGTATCAACATGAAACAATTTAATGGCTGGTTTACATGAAACAATTTTTTTTTATATGAAACAATTCCGTCACTGGCTTTGTTCCAATACCTGAAGCATTCTTTTTCGTGGGTAATTTAAGGGTTTCTGATATAGTGCATATCCCTTTTTAAAAATTAGCCCGTGTCTTTTTTGAAGTTTTACAAGGGAATGCTATTGTCTGGGGAAACTTCCGAATTCAGAGTTCTTTATTTACAATGTTAGCTGTTAATTGTCATGCTCTTTGATTTATTGCATATCTCCTCCGATACATTGGATATTGGATAAACGAACCATAACACATGGAATTTCTTGGTTTTCTTTCCAGACCGTGGTTTGTATGCTCAACAGAGCAATCATCGGTTATTAGCTTAAAAGTGCCAAATTCAACTTACCTACTATTGTATAGTAAGTAAGTATGACGGCACTAGACCTTTAAGGTCCAAACCGGAGCCCTTCTGCCAGGATGTGCAAGGGGAGGCTGGGTGCCAGCCATCCTGTGCTTTTGCAGACCTTATATGGTGGCCGGTGTTTACCCCCCCCCCCCCCGGTTATTACCCCCCGTGGAAAATAAGGCTTTCCAAATTTGAGAATTTTGGTACTTGTGTATTATGTGCCACTCACTAAAGTTAACGCTATGTAAAATTCGAGAACACACGGGTTTTTTCGTTAGTTTCTTCGTTACTGCAGAACTAAATTTGGGCTATAGATTTGCACATTAGGGGGGGGGGGTGTAAAGTAGAGCGGGTCTGCATGCAAAATGGGTTTGGTGCAATTATTCTGCATATTAGATAGATAAGTGTATTTTAAAGCCAAGTATACGGTCTTGAACACAGTAAAATAACATAAATTGAAAGGCAAAAATAACATAAACCTTGATCAGCGATCATCATAAAACACTTCAGTGAAACACTGCATTAACCTAATAGTAGTACTTAATACTTGGAAAAGCCGTCATTGAAAAAAAAAACACTTAACACTTGGTAAAACACTTAAATGAAACATTACATTTACTTTATATATATATATATATATATATATATATATATATATATATATATATATATATATATATATATATATATATATTTTTTTTTTTTTTTTTTTTTTTTTTTGAAAAAAATTTCCAGATACCTTGCTTTTCTTCTGTAATTTTTTAGTGGCCATATACCCAGAAAGAATTGTTTTTGGAGTTCAAACTGTCCAAATATTTTACCCCCCCCCCCCCTGCTCCTTAGGTGCATATATAACCCAATTTATATATTTTCCATGCTAAGCTGAAAAAAAAACTAACGAAGAAACTGGTTAATTCTCGAATTTTACACAGCCTGAACTTGAGTGAGTGGCACATAATACAAAAGTACCAAAATTCTTTCCCCCTACGGAAATTAAAAAAATAAAACTACAATAAAATTCTCAAATTTGGAAAGCCTTATTTTTCATGGAGGTTGGGGGTAAACGCCTAGAACCCCCTTATATATACCCAGTATTGATATCATCGAAGCTCGAATTATATAAATTTCCAAGGTTAAAAGTATGAGTTCTAGATTTACCATATATTTTTTTCGTTCCATAGATTCTAGTCATTCAATAGAAACATCCGATGTATCCTAATTACTGTGACATTTTTGTAAACTTCTCCACCTAATGATGATAAACTAGAGGCTGTTGCTGATTCCTGATTATTTCTAGGATCCAATTCCTGAATTGTTTTCACCGGTCATCAAAAATAGTAAGGGTTTATGTAATTCAACTAACTATGAACTTCTCTTTCCCCAGGTCTGAAAATATCCCAGTGAAGTTGTAGTTCCGAATTATAGTTGAAAGAGACCAATCGCCGCTTTGCTTTCTCCAATGTCGGTCGCATCCTGAGGATTTAAAAATGAAATTATCGTTGCCTGTAAGTAAGCCTTGAGATTAGAATATTTTGTTTTAATTGTTCCTGAGAAGACAGCTTTTTTTTTAGCCATTTAAGTAGTTTAATAATTAGCAGAATAATTTAAAGGTCCTGTACTGTGTTAATCCCAATCTTACTAATGTGAATAGTGAATACCAAAAGCTTTATTTACAGAATTTGTTCTTTGACTCTTTAAATTTTTATTTTTTATTATTTTTTTTGAATGCATTCGGAACATATCTAATATTTCGTTTAAAGATGAAGCCCCACGGATTATCCAAAATCAATAATATTTACTTCGACTTGTCCCATTCATATTTGAAAATATGGTAGGCCAATTTTTCACAATTTTGACAAAAAGACGGTGCATTCTACTGCCAGTTTTATGTGTATGATTGTTTTAAATCTATTTTAATGTTTTTGTTTTGACCCCGAAATACGAATTCGGTCCAGCCGGGCTTTTGATAGTTATTATATGAAAAAATCTTACCTCCTACACCTTCGGGCTTAAAAGAAATAAAAATTACTTAAAAAGTTTATTTCTTAATAGAAATAAAAATTGTTCTTGGACTCTCGAAATTTGATTTTTGAAGGTGCCAGCCTAGTTCAAAACATATA